>NC_087197.1:602500-632500 GCF_035594125.1 Scylla paramamosain | reverse complement strand
AAAACAAAATAAATAATAAAATAAAATAATAAAACTAGTCTATTTATTTATTATCTGTCTATCTATCAATGTGTCTATCGGTGAGCCCTCCCCTGCCACACGACGGAGTGGCAGGGGAGGGCATGCAGGGCGTACAGAGTGTGTAATAAGCTTTCACTTGGTCACACCCCCCTCAGCATCCCTCCCCCTGCCAGCCTCCAGCCCCCACCACCCCAGACAAGCCCCGGGACTTTGATATACATAGATGGGGGAAAAAAATGTTATGATATATATAAACACTTGCATATTTGACTTGTTCATTATATAAGTGTGTTCTGAATACACTCTAGATTATGCAGTACACACACACACACACACACACACACACACACACACACACACACACCGTAATAAAAACGTAACAATTCTATATTAAAAGAGATTGTATTGTGAGCCTAACTGACTGCCTTGTAAACACACACACACACACACACACACACACACACACGTACATGCTTTCATAACGTACACAGGCTGTCTGGGGGGCCATTAAGTCTTAACTAAATGGCTGACTGACTTGTTGACTGACTGACTGGCTGACTTGCTGGTTAGGTCATTAACTGGCTGGCTGGTTCAATCACTGGCTGGGTGGCTGGCAGGGGACATGCTAGGGGGGAGAAGGACAAACCGCTGAAGGAGCGAGTGAAGGTTTAATACTGCACATCTCCCCCTCCTCTTAGCCTCCATAATGGCCGTAGGTAGCAGTGGTAGCGGGCTGAACACTATCAAGATGGAGAATCCGACCTATTACACCACCTACACCTCGCCTGTACCTGACCACACCCTCATGCCAGCTGCCTACACCACGTACATGGAGCGCGCTGACAGTACGTATATATGTATGTGTGTGTGGATTTATACAAGTTACCTCTATAGTTAAGACCTGATACTATTTATATTCATACGGGTATACTTATAAATTTCCTTCAAAGAGAGGGAAACAAACAAATAAACTAAAAAAAAACAAATGAGCAAGGTTGACAGCACGACCGTCCCCTTTATAGGTCCCCTCGCCATGGGCCGGCCACACGACCCTCACTCGCCCCTGGAGGCCGCGCAGCAAAAGAGTCCGCAGGGTGAGCTCGGAGGAGGACCCCCTGGAGAAGGCTGAGCTGACTTACTACTCCCAGTCTCCAGCCTCCCTGTCCTCCCACACGTCCTCCTGGCACTCTGACCTCGGACCACGGTGGGTTGGTGGCCCCTCACACTGCCCCAACCAACGCTGCCCGCCGCCGCTGCTGCCTCCACCACCTTCCTCCACCCCCACACCCCCCCTCACCACACCACCTCGCAACACACTCTGGGTACTCACCTGCCTCATGCACTGTCCTGTCTCCTCACCTGTCTGTCTGTCTATCTCTTTATCTGTCTCTTTGCTGCATTTAGTCGTCTTGCCATCACACTGAATATAAGAAAAGAATATTTAGATACAGTGAGGTCCCAAAATACA
Organism: Scylla paramamosain; assembly: GCF_035594125.1. NCBI lineage: Eukaryota > Metazoa > Arthropoda > Malacostraca > Decapoda > Portunidae > Scylla > Scylla paramamosain. Next base: position 631,011 of record NC_087197.1, on the reverse strand, counting down.
AGGAAGTCTTACCTCTTAGTGTGTTACAGTGCCTTGTTTGTGGATTCAGGCACAGAGTAAGTGTCTGAGTGTGTGTGTGTGTGTGTGTGTGTGTAGGTGAGGAGAGAGAGAGAGAGAGAGAGAGAGAGAGAGAGAGGAGTGTTTGCGTGTGTCCTGTTCCTGACCAATTGTGTGTGTGTGTGTGTGTGTTGTTCATCTTGCGGTCGATTAATTTCTTGGCCAGTTGTATGAGTGTAGAGGCAGAGTGAGGTGTCCAATTTGTGTTGTGATGGAGAACAGAAAGAAATATTATCAGCTTCTCTTTAGTGTGTTGTCTTGAAGCAGTAGGGGATGGAGAAGTGGCCTGAATGCTAAGGGTTTTGAAGCACTTAGGAAACACTGAGAAGCTGACCCAGAGCATTGCAGTCCCTTAATGTGTCTTTAGTGGGTTATTTCACCTGTTTGTTGCTTGTGTGTGTGTGCGTGTGTGTGTGAGAGAGATACTGTGAAGGACGTAAAAAAAACATAAATGCTGCAAAAATGCCACTTACGTCGTGTATATCAAATTTTTACTCTCTAACACCTTCAGGTTGTAGCAGGCTTTGTGCCGTTAGAACCACTGTATTGATGGGGCCTCACTGTGTATACAATAAGTCACCAGGGGCATCTCTCCCTGGCCTGTGGTGGTGCCTATGTTGAGTGCACCTCCAGTCAAGCAAAGTGAAGCAGAAGCCTTGAGTGTGATGGTGGGCTGGCTGGTTTGTAATCCTCAGTGCCTTGTCACTTAGAGTTGAGAGCGTGTCACACCCTCATCTGCGCCACACCCTCACCTGTCACTCCTCTCTCCTGCCACTCCTCTCTCTCCTCTGACTCCGACGGCTTGCAAATGAGAACTGTGAACCTTTGTGTTATTCCGTCAAGTGTCTGTTTGTTACGGCACACTGTGGTACTTGGCCCGCCGCTGCTCTCTGTTCCAAAGTCACTCTCATGAACAAAGAGCAGTGAAATGGTAAGATTTTATCCCCCAAAAAACTTAAGGAATATTTGAAAAGCGCATATAAGCAATGTCTTTATTTTACAATGTATATTCATATTATTTTGAATTTGGAGATATACCTGTAAAGTCAAAAAAGAGCTTTAAATATTGTGCTCAGACCAGTGATGAGGTGGCCATGTCATGTTCGCCATCATAAGCAAAACGATCAATCAATACATTTTTTGATCAATAGCACGTTGAATATAAGCCAGATACATTACGTGCTGAGTACTCCAGTGCATGCAAACTCCAGTCATTCCTGTCCTTTGCGTCATCATTACTCTGCTATCATGAGTGACTGTCTATTGTGCTGTCACCCAAAGCACCATTAAGCCCTTCAGATATTCCTGTGACAAAGTTCTCATTTCTCTCATCACAGTTCTCTACCTTGCCAGACCTCCACTGTCGCTACCACCAGACCAGACCCAGGACCGCTCACACACCAGTAATCCAACGAGACAAGATTTACATAAGTGTGGTGTTAGAAATGATTGGTGCTTTCTATAACACCGTCTCGTCTGGTCTGGTGTGGCTGGAGGTGCAGAGAGGAGCAGGGAGTGAAGGGATGTTAGTGTGGCTGGTTAGTGTGGTCATGTTTCCTTCCAGCCAGACTTAGGATGAGGTGGACTGGAATATGTAGCGTTGAAGTACCTACACTGCTGCTCGTCTTGATAGTGTTTGCAAGTAATGAGTATATTTATTTGAGTTACGCATCATTACGCATCGTTTTCTTTAGTGGTAGCTGTAGGTGTGCCTGTCGTAGTGGGATGCGGAGGGCCTTGTGCTCTGGGTTGAGTGTAGAGCCAAAGTGAACCTATCTTTATATGAGGGAAGAAGTGATTAATATGTCACTTTTTGTTCTTGTTATGGTGGTTAACTAAGTCTTACGAGTAAAGCATGGCTGCCTGTCTAACTCTCTGTCTCTGTTAGGGGTTGTTTAACAGGCTGCAGTGGAAGTTATTGGGGTTTTCAAGGGTGTTTTTCATGATTCCAGTGATAGTTTAACAGGCTGCAGTGGAAGTTATTGGGGTTTACAAGGGTGTTTTTTATGATTCCAGTGATAGTTTAACAGGCTGCAGTGGAAGTTATTGGGGTTTTCAAGGGTGTTTTTCATGATTCCAGTGATAGTTTAACAGGCTGCAGTGGAAGTTATTGGGGTTTTCAAGGGTGTTTTTTTATGATTCCAGTGATAGTTTAACTGGCTGCAGTGGAAGTTATTGGGGTTTTCAAGGGTGTTTTTCATGATTCCAGTGATAGTTTAACAGGTTGCAGTGGAAGTTATTGTGGTTTTCATGATTCCAGTGATAGTATGGAGCATAAGAGGAGCATACTTCACCTTACCCTGTGACTTCTGGTAGTGTGAGGTCCAGATAAAGACAGACAGACAGACAGACGTGATTTGCTGATTAATATCTTGAATTAATCTACCATAACATGACGTCAAGGCCAGCGGTGAGAGAGAGAGAGAGAGAGAGAGAGAGAGAGAGAGAGAGAGAGAGAGAGAGAGAGAGAGAGAGAGAGAGAAGAAAAGTTGTAGGACAGCATGATGACTCCCAAAATTTTGTTATTTTTTCCATTTGATGCAAAGTGATATACATTTTTTGGCAGGTTAATAAGCCAGCTCTTTAAATGTAGCATCTTGAATCAGTTTTGTATTTAGTAAAGGGAGAAGCAAAGTATTAGAAAGCCAGAGTAATAGTAACAGGATTCATTAGGTTAATATTGATTTTTTTAATATTCTTGGTGCAAAATGTGGGTTGAGTATAGTGAAGGAAGAGGCAAAATATTAATCACTAGATATCTGTGCAAAAATTGAGTTAAGTAGCAAGTTTCATTAGGTTAATATTAATTGTGAATACTTGTGGTGCAAAATGTTGGTTGATTATAGTGGAGGGAAAGGCAAGATATTAATCAGCCTAGCTAGTAGTGTAAGTTTTCATGAGATTAATATTTATTTTGGTTATGTGTGCAAAAATTGAGTTAGGTTTTATAGCGAAGGATTGGGCCATCAGAAAAGCAGGATATATAATTTGTGTTTATTTTGGCCATTCTTAGTGAAAATTTACAATCTTAAAAACAGCATCAGGTTAGGAGGATGAAAAGAAGATTGGAAGTAAAGAGAGAGAGAGAGATAAGAATAACAAAACTGTGATGCTGGTACCTTCTCAACTCTTTCCTTTTTTATTTATTTTTTTTTCCATTTTTTGTTGTCCTACGCCAGAGACCATTAAATAACAATGCTTTCACTGCAACACCAAACAGTTATCAGCAGCAGAAGCAATGCGTGAAGTCTTTACAAGCATCTGCAAGGAAGTTAGCGACGAAAAACGACATATTTTGCAGTTTCTTCCCAGTTCAAAGATTGGGTGTTGCTGTAGAACGAGTGCAGGTGTCCCAGAGTGATTTGTCGTTAGGGAAAGGTGTACCAAGTGGCAGTCAAAGGGTTAAGAAGAATACTGTAGTAGGTTTTTTTGAATTACTTGAATATATATATTTTTTTATTTATTTACTTATTTATTTATTTTTATTTATTTATTTTTTTTTTTTTTTGCCATCTCACTTAACAAAGATAGGTTGTGAATGACTCAACTCAGCTCCCTGTTTTAACCTCAGTCTCCACAAGCTTCCATTTCCACTCACAGCTTTGAACCTGCGCCTCGTGAGTGTGTTCTTCCCCGCGTTCTCTCCCCGTGTTTCCACCCGTGTTCTCTCCCTCCCGCCCTGCCCTGTGTGTCTCCCAGTAACTCTCTGGCCTTAACTAACCACCAAGCACACATTCTCCCTCCCTCTCTCCCACAACTATTGGTCATTATTCTCTCTCTTCAGTCACAAGAGAAACACTGCCCACCCTCCCTTCCCTCCCTCCCTCCCACCCCCCTCCGCTGACCCCTCGTCCCCTCCCCAGTCCCTCCCTGAACTCATAATGGGGAGGTCCTGATGGTGTCAGCATATCATTATTATATTCCATGGAAAACCTAACTTAATCTGATGTTTTTTTTTGTAATTATTGCATTTTTTTCTTGTGTTTTTGTTTTGCAGGAGTCAAGTTTGTAATGATGTAATACTGAGTTGCTGTTATTTTTAGTATTGTTAGTGGTGCAGACTTGACAGGACCTCTTCCCAGCTTGGAGTGTTGCCCCAGTCCATCATTAGATTAGACTTAAGCTTGGAATATTCTGAAATGCTTTGCCCTCTCAATCATCACTACTATTTTCAGAGGACACAGAGATGATATAACCAGATTCTCAAGCATGTTTCTCCTATTTGTAAAGTATAAATTCTAATCTGTGACTAGAGCTGTAAAATCACCCTTAGAAACCCATGTAACTTCAACCAGAGCCTTTTAAATGTAGTGAAGTTTGGCGTAGAAGTCTTAGGAATGTAGCATTGGGTAGGGTCAGCTGTGCCTTGACCCCCTGCATTCCCTCCTACTGTGTCTTATGCTCTCTTTTATCCTACGTCCTCTTGGGGTCAGTAATAGTTCAACAAGGTTACCGGCAGATGGAGGACTGAGGGTCTCCATCCACACCACGCCTCAAAGTTTCCCTGGTGGTGTTGACTTTGTGGTGTGATTATTTTTCCTCCTCCCACAAATTTGACCTTTTAAAAGTGTCACCACAAATTTGACCTTTTAAAAAATGGCACTTACCACAAATTTGACTTTTTTTTTTAAAGTGCCACTCACCACAAATTTGACCTCTTAAAAACACCACTCACCACAAATTAACCACAAAAATTTAACACCACCACCATGAATTTTGCCGCACTTCTGGCTGTGGTGGTGTGGCCGTGTCCGAAGAGCTACACGTGGTGGTGCCTGATAGTGGTGAGGTGTAAGGGGGACTCAGGAGCACCACAAGACACAGCGGAGAGAACTCGGGCAGATTGTTTCATTGGCCATGTCCGTGCGTGCGTGCGTATGTGTTTGAGTGTGTCGGAGTGCGTCAGTCCTGCCTTCCCACACACCCCAGTAGACCCTGTTTGGTACTTACTAGTTGGCCGATTAGTGGAGGTTTTTGAATGCTAGACCAAGAGAGGCTCAGTATAGTATTCACTGATTGATAATGTGATAAATTTGCTTAAGTCTCCTATGAACGCTGCTAGAGTAATGTTAATGGTGTAATGATAAGATGTAGACCTTTCACCCAGCTGTTTATATATGGCTGTTTATGACTGAAAGAGTGCCCTGTGTCTGTGTTCATGGCTGGTTCCCCTCACAGCACTACAGGGGAGACACAGTGCTATCTATATCATGCAAGTTTATAATGTCTAAATACCAGGTCAGACGTCCCAGATAAACCACACACACACACACACACACACACACACATCATTCACTTTCATCCCTCGTAGTCTTGTGTATTGCTCTACTATAACAACTATTTGTCCCACGTAGGGCGGCCCAGACAAACCCCCACACACACACACACACATACATACATACACACACACACAGACATAGACACACACTCTTACCCCTGTCAGCCCCTGGTAGAAGAGACATAGATGAAATAATAATAAATAAAACTAGTAATAATAAAATAGCTGCCATCCCTGATCTGAAAGGAGAGCTGGTCATCAACGCAGACACACCCAAATGTCGGATTACTGCTAACATATCCTTCTAAGTCATAATATAATGGTTAAATGTATATCATGAATCCGTCCATACCCCAACACCTTCCTATGCCTCCTCCCCCTCTAGCTGTCATCAATACCGTCTATTATAATATCCAGGGTTTTTTTTTTATGTTTTTCTGCCTCCCTTCCTCCCTCCTTTCCTCCCTCCCTGGTTTTGTATTCTTAAATGTCTTGCATCTAATCTTGGTTGCTTTTGAACAGGCTCTAGTGGAAGTTAAATGTGGTTTTCAAGGGTGTGTGTGTGGTTGGTGAGATAGATTGATAAGTTTACTGATATTCTGATAGGTTAGTGATAGTCTGATAGGGCTGGGGATAGTTCAACAGCGTGTAGTGGAAGTAAGTGTGGTTTTCAAGGGTGTTTTTTGTGACTAGTGATAGTTTAATAGAGTTACTAGTACTTCAACCCTTTCACTTCAATACGCAACACCTCACAGCACTAAGAGCAACGAAATCTTAGTAAGCATCGGCAAAAAAGGAAAACAAGGTGGAAGGAAGAGTAGATCCATCAATCCTTTAGCCAATATGATGCTAAGGTTAGGTTAGGTTAGGCTATAGAGCAAGAAGGAAGATCTGAAAATGATTAGTAATTCGGGAAGGTTAGATTACGAAGCAAGAAGGAAGATCTGAAAGTGGTTAGTAATTCAGGAAGACCTTAGTAGATTGTAGGGAAGGTGTTGAAAGGTTCTAATGGCAGTTATTGTGGATTTTAAGGGTGATTTTATGGCTAGTAATAGTTTAATGGAGTTAGTGATAGTTCAAGAGGCTGTAGTGGAAGTTTGGGAGTTCTGCTATTCTTCTTGGTTTTAGTAATGGTTGAGTCAAGGGTTTTTGCACTGGTGGTGGGAAGGAACACCCATGAGAAGCTGGCCAGTCGTTCCTGTGGCCTCTGGAAGCAGCAGTCCTGGTGAGAGGGAGGCGTTTAAGAATACAAACCACTACCTGTATTGTGATGATGATGATGATGATAGTAGTAATAATAATAATTGTAATAATAGTAATAATAATAATGACCTTTGTAACATTAACTTTTTTTACAGATTGTTGTTTTTGTAATATTTTTTTTCTTTTTTTTTTTTTTGTATTTTCTGACTCAATTGTTTGGTAGAGTACAGTACACAAAGACCAGGTGTGGGTGTCACCTGCACCACACACCATGCTAACCAAGACCACACACACCTGGCCACCCGCACCACTCACCTCAACTAACAGGAGACCCCCTGGCACCCCCTGCCCTTACTCACAGCCTGGCACCCCTGCACCCCACCCCTGACCCCCACACCGCCTGCCACCACCCGCACCGCACCAGTGGGCACGGTTCTGCTAGGCAGCAGTTAGCGAGGTTGCCTAACTCTTTCATTGGCCAGTGCTGTCTTTGCTAACTTTGAAGCCATCAGCAGACCAACAAGCTTCTGCCGAGTGTCACTCTGCTTCCACTAACTCTAAGCTGGCCGGTGTACGTCGTGCAGGTCTTCCTGCCGTGTGTGTCCGGCAGTGAGGCGGACACGCTGCTGCCTGTGACTGCAACTCATGTGTGTGTGTGTGTGTGTGTGTGTCACCTTGGTGTGCCGCCACTCTTTGCAAAGGTGTATCTGAGTCACAGCACAGTACGTTATCAGTTGTTCAGGTTTGTGTTGAAGTGTTCAGACACAAAACACCAAACTCAAGGGAATTTCATACAATAAAAGTCAACAATTAACAATTAATGTTGCTTCTGCTGATTTCTTCAGCAGTTAAGCACTTTAAAGTTAGCAAAGCTAAGTTTTTGTTAGTGGTGCCCACCTTTGCTGGAGCAGAAATCCTATATAAAGGTGAAATTTTTGCTTTCCCTGCCAGTCTGACATCCTGTCCTGCTGCTGTTTAGGTGTAGGATCCCTGTTAGTGGCATCCTGTTACCAGAAATCCTTCATGTAGCTTCCTCTACTGATCTTTGGACTCAAAAATGTACTTAAAGGGTGAAAATCCTGCTTATCCTACTAGTCTGACATCCCACCCTACTGTCTCCAGTGTAGAACTTCTTAGTGGCATCCTAAACCACCCTCACTGACTCCTGCAGTTTTTGTGTTCCTTGCTGGCCCTGAAATAGTGGCCCTGAATTAGTGTCCCTTTCTGCTGCCCTTCTTCATTCTGTCCTCATCTTGTGCTCCATGAAAAGTGCCTTAAAACTTGCCTCTTTTGTCTTTTACTACTACTACTACTACTACTACTACTACTATTTTTTCTTGTCAGTTATTAATTTCTTCTCCATCTCCTTAGCCTTCCCAATCAGCTTGTCTTCGGCATGCCCATGGCCTGCCCCCTCCCCCCCCCCCACACATCACTAATGATCCCTTGTACCTGAGGATATAAATATCTTTCCTGTTTTTCTACAGTTCTGGACCTTCATTTCAAATAGATTTTGCCTGTGTTGGCCTTTTTATTGCTTGCATTTCCTTAAAACAGTCATTCTTTTCTCTCTCTCTCTCTCTCTCTCTCTCTCTCTCTCTCTCTCTCTCTCTCTCTCTCTCTCTCTCTCTCTCTCTCTCTCTCTCTCTCTCTCTCTCTCCGTAGGCTGCTTCTTCTTGGTTACTAGTCTTGCATTTTGTAGCTTTTCTGGTTTTGCATGTTGCCTGCTTCTGACACACACACACACACACACACACACACACACACTCACTCACACACACAGTTTGCTGCATCTAAGCAAACATTATTCATTCCTTTTTTTTTCCAATTTTTATTGATATATATTTTTGTCTGTTTTTATATTAATTTATTTATTTTTATTTATTTATTTATTTTTTTGCTTACCGTTTGGAATGAAAAAAAAAAATAGACATTCTTTTCCATTACATATTTTAAGTATTGCTCATTTGTCATCAGTTCTTTTAATCAGTTTTCATTTCATATTTTTATTTTGCTGACCATAACTCATTTGAAAACTTGTCGCCAGTAACGGGGGACACGACAAACACTCCATTCTCCATTACAAATATCAAGTGTCGTGTCATCATTTTTTTTTTTTCTTTTTTTTATCGCCATTACCATCATTTTTTTTAATCAATTTTCAGTTTGTTACTTTACTTTCGCTGATGAATATTGGTTAGTATGTGTTTGTTTTGCCGCCCGCAGGTCCCCCCCCGGTGCACTCCCCCCACCTGGTCCACAGCAGCAGTAAAGTAACAATTGCCGCCTCAGGTGTGCTCCCGTCCGTAGTTAGGACGTCTTCCAACATAGACTCCCTTTCTAGTCATGACCAACCACAACAACACACTCGTGCAGTTGTCTCACCACACCCAAGAGAAGGTTAGCACTACCTTCCCTCACTGCCTAGCGTCACTGCGGTCTGTTTTCTCTCCAGCCTCCTTCACTGCGGTCTGTTTTCTCTCCAGCCTCCTTCACTGCGGTCTCTTGTGTTTCCCATCTCCTCCCGTGCCGCCTTTTCTGTCTCTCAGTATCTGGGGTTTGTTTATGGCAGTCCCCCGTCTTACATTCTCGTTCTCCTCCTCGTTTTCTTTGCCTCCCGATGTCCCCTTGAGCTGTTCTGGTAATCTGGCTCTCTCTCTCTCTCTCTCTCTCTCTCTCTCTCTCTCTCTCTCTCTCTCTCTCTCTCTCTCTCTCCTGCCAGTCGAAATTAAGAATCTTTATGCCTATATCAATATTTGGAGACAACTGCATCACCTGTGTAGTAGAAAAGTTGATTAATGTACCTTACCTGTTTGTTTGTGTGCGTGTGTGTGTTTGTGTGTTTGTTAATGGTGCAGTTAATAAGTTTCCGAGTAATATTGTGTGTGGATATACTGTTTGTTTAAATTTCTAACCCTTACTAATATTTTTCTCTTTTTTTTTTAATATTCATGAACGTTGGTGACCGCGTGTGTTTGTGTATTTTTGTGTATCCGTGTATTGTAACTCGGAAGTGAAAGAAAAAAAAAAAAGTGATGCTGAAAAGGAACACATTATCACCGCCATAGACCAGAAAACCTTAGTAATTTTTTTAATACTTTATAATCTTCGCCTGTCACATTTTCATATAGGCGAAAAAAATACAATAAAAAAAAATCGCCAAAAAAAAATTACCCAGCGGTTTGTTTACAAGGGTGACTGACATAATCTTGCAAATTTGACGGATCTACACGAAGGAGGCGCCGCAGCACTTGTTTGCCTGGAGCTGTGGAATGAATGCACGTACCTTTGTTTTGTGGACTAACTGGCTGTGCTGTGTTGTGTCATGCTGTGCTGTGCTGTGTTGTGTTTGATAACTTAATAATAATAAGAGAGAGAGAGTGAGAGAAAGTGAGTGAGTGAAAATACTTAGTCTTCTTTTCTCTGTAGTTGAAGTAATAGTAGAAGGAAAACGAGAAATAGATATCAGTAATAGATAGAAGAAATCTTAATAGCACTCCTAATTGTTGTTCCTTCCTGCATCTTTCAGTAGTAGTAGTAGTAGTAGTAGTAGTAGTAGTAGTAGTGAGAGGAGGAGTAGAATGCCTCATACTCGTAACATTCTCTTCTAACCTAAGATTGTATTAGTCACAGCTGTACCCCTCCTCCCATCTCTCTCTCTCTCTCTCTCTCTCTCTCTCTCTCTCTCTCTCTCTCTCTCCAGCTTTATTTTTCTTTTTCTCTTTGCCTTTTGTCTCTTTTTCTCTCAATTTTCACTGTTCTTTCTGTTACATCTATCTGTCTCTCTCTCTCCCCTGCCAGGCAAACTTAAAAATCTTGATCTCTATATCAAGAATTAAGACAACTGCAACCTTCAGCCCTCCAGTAACAGTAGCAGTAGTAGTAGCAGTAGCAATAGTAGTAGTAGTAGTAGTAGTAATAGCAGTAGTAGTAGTAGTAAACAGCACTTGTAACTCCAACTGTGGCAGTGTTAGCTTACCACCTCACCACACTAATCTAACGCGGTGCCCTGCCTCTTCCAGTGCTGCCGCCCATGTCCCTCAGCAGCTCGGTGATGGCAGGCGCCCCCAGCTACTACCATGAGGCCGGGCCCCCCTCACCCACCAAATACCATGAGAACGGCCATGATACCTTCTCAGATTTTGTCACGTTGGTCTGTCAGGAGGCGCAGAACACACAGCACACCCAGGTAAGGCGGTGGTGACTGGTGTTTTTGTGGTGCAGATTAGACAGCAGACAGGTAAGGTAGCAGTGGTGTGGTGGTGACAGTAGTGGTGTTTGTGGTAGTGGTGTAATAGCCATTTTGTGATGCGCACCTGTGTACCTGTCCCCTTCTTGAGTGTACCTGCCTGAGCCGCTCTGAGGGAACACGCTTATAAACATTTGTGGTCAGGAGTTTGGGTTCCGTTTGATCCCAGACTCTTGCTAGTGGTCCATTCTAAGACAACCTTTTAAGACTGAACTGATGATAATGCTCATCACCTATCACTGCTGTCAGAAGTTAATATTTTCTCCCTTATTCCCTTCCTTGCTATTAGTTATTTAGCTTCTCTTTATTCTACACGTGTTTATTTTCCTGTTCCTTCACTCTCCTTTCACTCCCTGGCCTCCTCCTCACCTCCCCTACTCACTCTGCCTCCCCCCACAGCAGGCCTCTCCCCCCGGCGTGGCCCGCAGCCCTACCAAGGTTCAGGGCAGTTACTACACCACTGGCTCCATGCTGCCGCCGCCTCCGCCGCCGCCCATGGCCCGACCTGTGGCCATCATCCGGTCCACAGGTAAGCACTGGTACACTGGTCCATAGTATTGGCTGCTGTAGGGAGATTAGGTCCTCAGGGTCAATAATTCAGCTCATCGACTCCTCTCCTCTAACTGTCTTCAGCCTCTCTCTTTTCCCCTCATCAACTCCTCTCCTGTAACTGACTTCTTCAACCTCTCTTTTCCCCGTCATCAACTCCTCTCCTCTAACTGACTGTCTTCATCCTCTTTCCCCCTCATCAACTCCTCTCATCCAACTGACTGTCTTCAGCCTCTCTCTTTTCCCCCCTCATCAACTTCTCTCCTCTAACTGACTCTTTAGCCTCTCTCTCTCTTCCCCCTTATCAACTTCTCTCCTGTAACTGACTGTCTTTAGCCTCTCTCTCTCTCTCTTCCCCCTCAATGATTCCTCTCCTCTTCTTTTTTTGCTTAGTGAATATAGACAGACATGCTTAATACAGGGACTGCCACGTGTAGGCCTGATGGCTTCCTGCACCAACCCTTGTGTTTTTTGTCTTCTCTCCATCTTCCTGACCAGATCTTCACTCACCTCTCCTCCACAGCTGACCTGGCCCACAGTGGCAGTGTGTCCCCCGGCCCTGTGTCTCCGCCCAATTCCTCCGCCGCCGGTGGAGCTGCCATCCTGCCTGACGTGTCTCCACCTGATCGACGAGAGGAGTGTCTCAGCCCCACGCCGCCCTCCACCTCTGCTCCACCCGTCTCCCAGGTTTGTTGACATCCATTCCACCTTTATATTGAGTATTTTGTTTATTTGTTTGTTTATTTATGTTTACTTATTTGTGTTTATTTATTCTTGTATTTGTTAATTTGTTTGTGTACTTATTTATTCATTAATCCACTTATGTATTTATTTGTTTCTTTATACATGCAGAGGAGGACATATATCTATCTTTCTAGCTCTGTGTGTTTCTCTCACTGTTTATCTCTCTCTCTCACACCCTCTCTCTCTCTCTCTCTCTTTCCGCGGCAGTTGTTCACCTACTCCAGCATGAGTCCGGTGAGTGCCATGTCAGGCGTGATCTCCCCGACCAGCATGAGTCTGTTCACGTCCCCGGGCAGCACGCCGCGCACCACGCCGCGCTCCACGCCGCCCGCCGTGCCGCGCTGGAACACACCCTTCATCAGCCTGGACGAGAACATGGACTACACCACCATGTCCACCCTCATGCCCACCCTGCCCGCCGACGCTGCCTCCGCACAGCTCATTGAGGATGGTGAGTGTTGGCCTGCTGTGCTGTGTTTGCTGTGGTGTTGTGCTGGTGTTGTAATGATATACCTGGTGTTTGGCATTATTTTCACTGTTGTTCTTGGTAGTAGTGTTAACAGTAGTGTGATCAGCAGCAGCAGCAGCAGCAGCAGCAACAGTAGCAGTGTGAGCAGCCAGCTGAGTACAGCGTGTCCTTTCCCACAGAGCGTTACTTCACCACGGTGGTGCACACCGGGGAGGCAGCGGGGGGTGGGGGACCCCAGGTGGCCCCAGCGACGGCCGCTGGGCATCAGGACCACCTGGACGATTCCCCCGGGGCGCCCCACACCCCCACCAAGACCCAGTCGTCCTAACAATGCCGCCGCCAGCTGGTCTTGGTCTCGGCCTGTGATGCGCCACCGCCACTGCCCAGGCCAGGCCACCCCAGGGGGTGGCGCAGCCCTGGCCCAAACCAAGGAGACCCCCATGAGGGACAGAAGGCCAGGCTGTCCCTGGGATGCAGTGCAGACCCAGGCCATGGTCTGGGTGGTCCCCAGGCCTGCCTGGAGGCTGTGCTGTGCCGTCAGCCTGGCCCTGGGGTGGCCTGGGGAGCAGGGTGGCCCGGACTGGTGGCTGCCGCGCCGCCGCTGTCGTCCTCGTCGCGATCATCGTCGTCATCAACAAGTGCAAACCACAGCGGCAGCAGAGGAGGAGCCGCACCAGTGCCAAATTCTCCCGGCCGGGACGCTCCAGATACTTAAGGCCGCAGGTGGCTGAGGGCTGGCCCGCCGCCGCCGCTGCCACCGCCGCCAGGCCATGCATGGTAGTAGGTCTTCATGTAGCAGCGTAGTGCAGTGAACACGGCCGCGCCGCGCCGCGGGGACGATGGCCACCAAGTTCAATGAATCACAGTGCCAGCAGCAGCAGCAGCAGCAGCAGCAGCAGCAGCAGCCATGATGCAGCAAGACGCAATAAGTAAGGTGTAAGTGCTTCATAGCTTTTGCAGAGTGAGTAGAGTTCCCGTAATGGTTGTGCAATTTTTAGTCTCTTACGAACACAAGGAGGAAGGAGATGAAGGCGAAGGAGAGAGAGAATGTGTGTGTGTGTGTGTGTGTGTGTGTGTGTGTGTGTGTGTGTGTGTGTGTGTGTGTGTGTGTGTGTGTGTGCTGTAGCCTCCACTAGGTGCTGAGGGAGCCACGGTGCTGTGGTGGTGGTGGAGGCAGTGGTGGTGGTGATGGTGGTGGTGGTGGTGGAGGCAGAGGGACAGCTGTGCTCAGGACTACAATACTTGTGAGTACAAAATCGTTCATTACTTCTAAAGGAATCCGTGAAGAGAAGGCTCTCGCTAATCTTGGGTTTGGTGAACAAACAAACGCATCTCGGTGAACATTTCTTATTATTGTTGTGTACACTCCCTCATTCGACCTGTAATTCTCAGTTTGTTCGTTTGTTTGTTTCCTCGTTCGTTTGTTTGTCGTGTGAAGTATAACGCCGTGTTGTTGTTGTTGTTGTTGTGTGTTTTTTTTTTGTGTTTTTTTTCTATTAGAGAGTTCTTGTTATTTATGACGGTTTATTAGAGTTTGTTGCCACATTATGTACAGGTCTGGCGGCATTACAGACTCACACTCGCTCCTCGCACTCGGATGGAGAAAACTGTTTTTTTTTCTGGCGAGTAAAACTCCTTGATTCACTCTTTTACTCACCACTTGTCATACGCATCTTAACCTGATTGTCAAACCTTGATTTTTCATTTTTCTGATGAGTTAATTACTATTTTTCATAATTATAGATGCCACTACTGTCGCACTAGCCCTAACCTAACTTAGCACCCTTGTACAACCTTCCTTAAACTGAATTCCTTTATGAAACCTCAATTTTGTTATCTGTTATCAACCCCCATCATTATTTACCACATGAGCACCACACTCATTCTAACCTAACTCCTTACACAACCTCCTCCTTTTTCTTCTTCTTTGGACTTGTTATGCTTCCAGTCACCTCACCACCACAGCAGTGAAGGAGTTAACCAGAAAAGTGCACCCGTTTCTATCTAAGAGTGATTTGAGTGTGATTCTGTGATGAAACCGACATTTTTCCCTCCCTTTCATGATATTTTTAGCCGAGCTCCGAGACCATGGAGTGTTGGCGAGGAGCAGAACCGACTAACACAGCATTGCCTCCTTGGTTCGTGGTTCTCGCCCCAATGGAATGTTTCTCCCTGCCTCTCTGCCCTGTCTGTCCATCTGTCTCTGAGTGTTGCAGCTTTCATACCCTCACTAGGACTCCTTGGCCCTACCCTGCCCTACCCTGCTCCACTCTGCTGCCTCGGTCCTTACCTTCCCTGTCAGTTTGTTCTCTCAGCCTACTCATCTCTCACTGATGGCATTCTCACCTCTCACGGCTCTCTCACAAGGCACTCCTGACCTCTCACTCAGAAAAGCATCTTGTGTTTTGTAAAGCACACACATGCACACACACACACACACACACACAAAGGAATAAGAAAGAGAGGAATGCTGGAAGTTACTGGATGTTACATAGGGTCACAGGTGACAAGAGGCCTGTGGGAAGACTCAGGAAGACTTGGAGATGGTGTGTGGAAGAAGACATTATATTGAAGATGGTGTATGGAGGACAAGAGAAAACTGATGAAGACCTTGGGATGGTGTGTGGAGAAAGGCATGAGACTGAAGAAGACCTGGAGGTGGTGTGTGGAAGAGGACCTGGAAGACAGTGTGTAGAGGAAGACATGAGAAGGGTGACCATCAGGGAACAGACCATGTACCACTGCAAAAACAGACAGAAACTTGCAAACCATCAAATCCTGGACGAAAGACAAAAAACGAAGCAAAAAGATAATAATGAACACACCTCTACATCCCCTCATATGTGCCAAATTAAGAGAGAACACCTAAGACGAGAGACACCTCAAGGAACTAGAAAAGGTGCTGGGAGAAAGAGGAGGCCGTGAGAGAGAGAGATCTTGCAGAGAGGTGATGAGTGCTTACCAGTGCTGAGAGAGAGAGAGAGAGAGTGTGGGGAACCTGGCATTAACCTGAGAAGGCTGAGTATAAGCGAAACGTGCCAAACTTTAAGGACAGAAACCCCCAAATTACCCAGAATCCATCTTTAACTTGCTCTCATCGACGAAATAATCTATGCCTTTTTTTAGATGTTATGATAAAGCATTATATACAAACCAAAAACAAACACAGCAATACGGTAGAATTTAACTGGCGCGCATTTGTCTGTGTGTGTTGATGACTAAAGCGCGCCGTGTATATGTGTATGTATACTTAGCAATAACACAGCCACAGCTACAATTATTGGTGCCATGATTAGGTGGAGGTGGTGGTGGTGGTAGTGGTGGTGGAGGGAGGGCCGTCCAGGGTGTGTCTGGGTGTCAGTGTAGGTGCTGAGAAGAGCTCAAATCTATGTGCCAAATGAGACAGAAGTGTATTGTTTGTGGGTGTAGGAGTGGTAGGGCTGGATGCAGGGGGTGTAGGAGTGTTGGCAGGCGTAGGACAGGTGTGTGGTGTGGTAATATGGTCTGGTATGTGTTAGGGGAGAGGACACACATACACACACGTACATGCACAAACACAACATAGTCATTTGATATTAAAAGACATGACAAGCCTAACATTCTTGTACACACACACACACACACACACACACACACACACACACACACAGACAGAGCACCACAAACAAACACCACAGGGGGAGCAGCAGCAGCACACAGGCGCCTCAGCCCAGTGTGAGGTGCGAGGATGTGCAAGCCTGAGACGAGCGAAACTAAACACAAACACTCAGACAAACACATGAAGAACGCAAGGCAGACGCACCCACCCACGCGCACCCTGAGGGACGTGTGGTGTGCGCCGGCCTGTGTGGTACGAAACCCAGCCCGGGGAAGGCCGCCTGCACTAGACTTTAGATGTACGCATGCTGTGATACATCAGGTAAATTATATAAACCATAGTAGATGGTGAACGTAGCGACTCTAGACTGGTAGTAGCGACATTGTAACGCGTAGACAGATAGGCTCATTTCTACTACCAAGACCATTGTATAGTAGACTTAGAGGGTTTTAGCATCTGAGGCTGAGGGGGCTTCCCTAGTGAGCGGCACGGCTGGGCGGCGCTGGCTGGGGCTGGCTCGGTTCTGCCTGGGGACGAGGGGCGCTGCATCGGGGGTGATACTCAATTGTGTGGCTGGTGGTGTGGATGACCTGACCTTAACTACTCATTTGTGACCTTGCCCGGCTCTCACTGGGTCATCTTATGATAAAGGCACGTGTGACCTTGGTTTTAGCGTGTACATGAGTTTGATATACTTTGATGTGTACGTGTGAGTCTGGTACCCGATGAAAGTGCACATAGATATTTCCAGTTAACGCGCACATGACTGGTTTTGATGTGTACATGAAAAACTCGTGTATTTTTTTATTTTTTATTTTTATTTTTTGTGTTAATGCGCGTATAATTTTAGTTTTAACGCATATATGTGTGTGATATTAGGTGAAAACACACCTACTTAGTTCTTTTCTTTAATGAATGCACACATTACTGGTTTCAACGCGTACATGAGTCTGATATTAGCTGAAAAACGCACATTTTACTTTAAAGCTTATTATTTAAAGCTTTTACTTCTGTATTGATTAACGTAAGTGTGGATGCGTGGCTCTGATTCTGTACATTTTAATTATCTATCTTTATCTGTTTTGTTTGTTGCTTTTTGCTTTGGAGAGCGAGGGAAAAATGTTTTCAAGCCAAGACGTCAGGCCCAAGTAACCTGGACTGAGAAGCGATAGGGTTCTGCATCTATAAAACGTATTATTTTAGCTCTTAGGAAAACTATTGTGTGCCAAGTAATATAAAAGTTTGCTGAGGATATAATTATGAAAAAGGAAAAGGTAGGAGTCATGACTTATCAAAAAACTACATTTCAGCTAGTAACAAAACTAATGTGCCAAATAATGTAGAGGTTTGTTGAGAATATAAAAGAAAAAAAAAGAAAATAAAATGAAATAGGAAAAAGAATAAAATGAAAAGAAAAAAATAGGAATGAGCAGGACTTATGAAAAGATTATACTACAGCTTGTAACAAAACTACATGGCAAAGTATAGAGAGAGAAAAGATTACGTCGAATGTAATTATAAAAAAAAAAAAAAAAAAGATTCGGAACTTGTCAGAAACTGTACTTCAGCTCCTAACAAAACTATGACGTCCAAAAATATATAGAGAGAGATAAAAGTTCACTGAGAATATGATCATGAACAAGGAAAATAAAAGAGAAAAATGCAGAATCTATGGAAACGTACAATTCTTAACTTAATGATGCTATAATGTGCCAAATAGTGTAGATGCGCAGAAGTCACCAAGAATAAAAGAAAAAAATAATAGTAATGATAATAGAAATCAGGATCCATTTAAAACTATTATTCTAAACCGAAAAAGAACTTACAATGTGCCAAAGATAGTAAAGATAATTACTTCAAATATAATTGTGGATAAGAAAAACTTATAATTTTAATCCAAAGGAAGACTTAGTGCCAGTGAAACAATGATGTGCCAAAATATATCTATGCAAACATTAACTCGAAATATAATAGTAAAAAAATTGATAATAATAATAATAATAATAATAAACTTTGCTCCATACAAAGTTATTTAGTGCCAAAAAAAGACAAATGAAAATAGAAATTCAACCCAAAATAGACACATGACAGAACCACTAATATATAAAAAAGATGAAACACAAAATAAAATAGTAAAACATAACAAGAATATATTTTTTTTCTGACAAATCTGAAATGTGGAATGCTGTGTGTGTGTGTGTGTGTGTGTGTGTGTGTGTGTCCAGATAGTTCCTACAGAAGGTGCAGAGGGGGTGGGTTGATGGGGAGGGGGGGTAGAGGTTGGGGGGGTGTTCAGTGGTGCTTCAGATATTATTGTGGTAATTAATTCATTGTAAATCTCTGGCCTTAGAGAGAGAGAGAGGCTAGAACAGGTATTTTCGTCTTAAAGAGATAATTCTTGTCTATATTAAATTTATATATTTCAATTTTTATTTATATTCTGATTTTTTTTCGAGGTCACAAGATTCGGGAAAAAAAAGTGTGTGTGTGTGTGTGTGTGTGTGTGTGTGTTCACCTGTTCGTGTTAATTAGACTGTGCACAAAGTGACAATAATAATTAAGACCTTGAGAGTGTATAATAATGATAACAATAATACTAGTAATGGTACAATAATACGCCGCTCAGCATTCAAGTATTACCCTTACTGTACCTGTGCTTAGGGCTCACCTTCATGCCCCTCCTTGTGGTGCTTGCACAGGTGACGCGCGCACGCACACACTGGGTCATGCTTCTGTATCTCGCGTGTGTGTGTGTGTGTGTGTGTGTGTGTGTGTGTGTGTGTGTGTGTGTGTGCTGCTCCCCGTTGCGCAGCGTCCCGCGGCTCCTTGCAGCCGTCACAGCAGCGCCACAGCGGCACCATAGCGGCACAGCGCCACAGGTCCACGCGCCGCTATGCAAAGTCTCAAAGGTTCTATTTAGCCACAGCAGAGAGCCCCCTCCCCAACCCTCCAGATGGGGGCGGCGGGCCCTGCTGCAGCTGCCGTCCGCCACACGCGCAGGCCGCCGTGCTGCTGTGCCGCTGCGGCGCCGCCGCCGCGTCGCCGCCGTGCCGCCGCTCGTCTTCCTTGCAATAAGAGGAGTATTAACAGTTAGGAGCCTGAAGCAATACTTGGTTTGTCTGTTGTTTGTCTCACCCGCGCTTGTCCCACACAGACCTTCATTACGTTGTTGTTGCTATTGGTACTCGTGTTATTATTATTATTATCATTATTATTATTATTATTATTATTATTATTATTATTATTATTATTATTATTTTTATTACTTTTATCATGTCCCATGTGGTTGGTTGGCTGGCACCGCTGCTGGCCGCCGCTTTGTAAATACTGAACAGCAGCGCGCCCATCACGCCATTATTGTTATTATTATTATTATTATTATTATTATTATTATTATTATTATTATTATTATTATTATTACTGTTATAATTATTATTATTATTATTATTATTATTATTATTATCACAATTAGCATTGTTGTTCTCGTCAGTGTTCGTTTGGTTGAGTCGCCGCGCGATGTGGTGTGTGGGTGTTTGTGCTGGGGAGGCGGCGAGGGGCGCGGGGGGCGTTGGTGCCCAGCTTGGGGGGGAGGGCGTTGGTCTTCTCACACTTAAGTATTTATTCCCCGCTGGGAGCGCCGCCCCCGCCCCCGCCGCCGCCGCCACGAAGGTGTAACAGCGTGGCGCGCCCCAGGTGTAGGCCAGGAGTTGGTCAGGTGTAGACCAGGTGTGGTGTGGTGAGGTGTTGTGGGCCTGTGTTGCGGCGCGGCCCAGCGGGTGTTGCGTTGCGTTGTGTTGCGTTGCGTTGCGTTGTGTTGCGTCGCGTCACTGAGACACTGAGTTGTCCCTCACGTGGCAAACTGCATTATATTAATAATTATTACAATAATACTATTAATACCTGTAATTGTTAAGGCGGTGGTGATGGTGATGATGATGATGATAGTGAACGTGCAAGTCATTTGTTAAGTGCTGTGTCCAGTTTTGATAGACGATTATTATTATTATTATTATTATTATCGTAATGACTACAAGCTGTTGGGTTGAGTTACTATGCACTACACTGCAATACTTGGTGACTACTGCGTGAGTCTGTCCCGCGAGAGTGAAGTACGTTGTAAGTAAGTTATGGTGTTGCACAGTTTGTAAAGAGTATCCTAATTGTAATAATAATTATAATAATACTATTAATAATAATAATGTTAATGATACTATTAATAATAATGATAATATTAATGATAACAATAATCTAACAGGCCGGTTTATTAAGGTGTAGGTGAAGGAGTGTAGTAGTGTAGCCAGTGTGTCCAAGCAGCAGCCGCCGCCGCCGCCGCCGCCGCCGCCGCCGCCGCAGCCGCAGCCGCCTCCTGCGCCGTTCGCGCCGCCCGCGCCGCCCAAACCTCTTCTTTTGTAACAGATCTTCCTTTGTACGACTCGATGTGTCTTCCTGAAGCAGGGCGTCACGCGGCGCCCCCGCCTGCTGCTGGCGCCCTCCACGCGTGCCCCCAGCCCATGGGCGCGACCCACCCCACACGCGTGCCCTCCCTTGACCTCCGTGACCCCGCGGCCAAAATGTTGAATCAAAAGGGAGTCTTCAAGGTCAAGGCTGTCTGTGTGACCCATAGGGCGGTGCCCCCGCGGCAGTGTTGCTGCGAGGGCCGCGGGGATGAGAAGGTTGCCCAGGGCCTCCTCAGAGTCCATTACGGAGGTCCTTGTGGTTCTGCAGCAGCAGCAGTAACAGCAGCAGCAGCGTAGCAGCAGCCTGAAGAGGCAGAGCGGCGGCGCTGAGTGGCGTGGCGGCGCGGCGGCGTGGCGGCGTGGCAGCAGCAGCAGCAGCAGCAGCAGCAGCAGCAGCAGCAGCAGCAGAGTGTACTCCCTCCAGTCAGAACACAGCAGCAGGAACTTGGTGCTAAACGTCCCACACACAAACAAACAAACAAATAAAGCCTCCTTGTTGACGCGGAAGGTGCAGTGAGTTGTCTGTCTGTCTGTCTGTCTGTCCCTGCAAAGCTTCTCTATTTTGGCAAACAAACGTTATTTGGATACGCGGCAGTATTGTTCCGCTGTACCGCACACGGGGACGTAGCGTGGCGCGGCAGTACTGTGCCGCACACACGGGGATACGACGCAGAGCCGCGCGGCAAACACTCAGGCTGTGCGCCGCAGCAACACAGTGCGGCAGCGGCGTCTCCTGTCGTGCCGCTGCTCCCCGCGCCGTGACGCCAGGCCGCCGCGGGGCTGCCCTCACGCGGGAGCCACCCGACGCCTGCAGCCTCCCCGCGTGGCGCTGAGGGAGGCGCGGTCTCGACGACACAGGAGACGGTGACCCACACACACACACACACACACACACACACACACACACACACACACACACACACACTGAACTACGTGGCTTGAGTGTGTGAGTGTGCGTGTGAGTGCGTGCGTGAGGTGACAGCGCTCATAACTCCTTTAGTACCCCGTGAAAACCTAATTACGCCCACTGAGTGTACCTCGGTCTGTACACACACTCCTATGCTTGTCGCGTCACCCTGGCGCTGTAGTCACCAGTACAGCAGTGACGCCAGTGGTCAAAGTATACAAAGCGCTGAATATTAGAAAAAAAAAATATTTACAAAAACTCAGGCAGACAAACGTACTGTAATAATCTAAACTATGTATTTCCGTGCAGTATATTTCATGTATACTTTGATAAGCCTGGAGAAGAGTGTAGCTGTGTGTGTACTGTGCGAACCTCAACTGTATTGATTATTGTATTACTGTCTATACAACGAAGTGAAATGAGAGGTTCAGAATACAGTAGTTTGCTGAAAGTTGAGGTTTGTGTGTGTGTGTGTGTGTGTTTGTGTGTGTGTGTGTTGGGCAGGGTGTATGCAGGTATACATAGGAGCGTGTGTACAGACAGAGGGTATACTCGTACACACACAACCTTTCCCTCCGCCGTGTGGGGAGGCTGGCCGAGAGACAGACAGGTCGCGGCGCAGTGAGGGCGTGTGCTTCGCCCGTACCTACGTAAATGGTTTGTCTGTTATACTCTATGCAAGTTTACATTTTTTCTTCCTCCCTGTCACATCATCCTCAGTCCAAGCAATATTCATATGTTAATACACACACATATATATAGAGACATGTATATGTATTACACCTACTACTACTACTACTACTGTTACTACTACTACTAGAAAGTGCCTCAAAATATATGCAAAAAAAAAACAAAAATAAACCCCCCATTTAAAAAAAATATTACATACATGCATACATAAATAAGAGTTGAATACATAAATATACATTAACTTCCAGATGATGTTTATAAAAATAACGAAAGAGAAAAAAACGAATGTTGGTTTTTAAAAAATTTTCTCTAAAAATGTATATGTTTTCTTGACTATAGAAATGTTGAACTTGAAAAAAAAATTAAGAAAAAAAAGAAAAAAAAACCGGCTCTTGTGGTTCTCGCTGTCTCTCAAGAGCCATAGAGTGTCGAACCGCAAGTCACAGGCATCAGTGTAACACAAACCTTCAGAGGAGACATGAGTGTAGCGTGTGAGGCAGGCGAGGATGTGCAAGACAAGTCCATTCTGCAGCCCCTGGTCGTCGTGAAAGCTTTAACAAGAGGTAGATTCTGTAAAATGAGTAATGAAATATAGTGACAAAGGATTACAGCCGGTTTTTATTTTAACCATTAGTAATAACCTTTCTTGGGATGTGAGTTGCTGGTACTTCTATTATTTTCTTTTTTTTTTTCTTTTTCTCTTCCACTTTTGTTTTTCCAAGCCAATGACTACTACTACTATTACTGTTCTTTCCTTCAGTCATCGTCCCTTTTAAAAACTACTACTACTACTACTACGACTTTTTTTCTCTCTCTCTCCCTCTCATTCACTACTGTCAACTGTTTTTTTTTTTTCCTTTATTTTTCGTAGCTATTACCACCAATTTTCTTTTTTTTTTTTTTTTCTTAGCCATCCCTCTTAAATCACTACTACTGTTACTACTACTACTACTACTACTACTACTACTACTACTACTACTACTACTCTCTTCCTGCACCTTCATGATAACTTTCATTACATCTTTCTATCTACTCTTTCCTCTCCTCTCCTCTTTTCTCTCCCATACCTTCCGTTTCTAAACACATCCACTCTTTCAGCCCTCTCTTCTAATCCCACTTTCTCATCCACTCTCCCACTCTTCCACCCTCTCCCAGCATCCACTCTCCCTCATTATTCCGTCCACCAATCCCTTACTCTCACCCTCTCATCCACTCTGCAAGCCTCTCCCTCCCTCAACACTCCCTCTCACCCTCTCAGCCAGTCTCCCTCTCCCTCTCTCCCTCACAATGCAGTATCGATTCGCAGTGGGCGCCCAGAGAGAGAGAGAGAGTGAGTGCTGGCTTTGTCCAAGTGTTCCTGAAAATTTGAACACGGAAATAGACACTTGAGTTTAATACCTGGCGATAATAATAGTAGTAATATTTTTTTTCTTATTTTTCTATTCTGTTGTCTGTCTGTCTGTCTGTCTGTCTGTCTGTCTAGCTGCCTTTACTGAATGAATTAGTTGTTGACAGGTGAATAACGAGTGATGATGGTGGTAGTAGTGGTTGGTATTGATACTATTACTATTACTACTACTACTACTACTACTACTACTACTACTACTACTACTACTACTACTACTACTACTGCAGGTGTGTTTGTGTGTGTTCTGTGTGTGCGTGTGTGTGCTTCTGTCCCCCATTTCCCGGCTCTCTCTCTCTCTCTCTCTCTCTCTCTCTCTCTCTCTCTCTCTCTCTCTCTCTCTCTCTCTCTGCTAGTCCCTCCTTTGTTCTCTCTCTCTCTCTCTCTCTCTCTCTCTCTCTCTCTCTCTCTCTCTCTCTCTCTCTCTCTCTCTCTCTCTCTCTCTCTCGCTCTCTTGCCTAAAGGAAAATATTGCAAATTATTCTTATGGGTCTGTGTTGTAGTTGTTTTATTTTCAGTTTTCTTTCATTACTAATTTTAAGCATTTTTATATCATTGTTTGTTTATTTTACGTAGCATTCTTGTTTCATTGTACTTAATGTTATTTCATTTTAATTTTGGTATTCTATTTCATTTCATTGATTTTTTTTATATTTTATTTTATTTTTTTTTATCATTTTATGTATGGTTCTCAGAAAGTTTGTGATTTGATTTTATCTTGCGTCTGGCACCAAAGGTTTGTTTATTTATTTAATTGATTTATTTACTTATTTATATATTTATTCATTTATTCATCTATCACTCTATTAATTCACGTCTCTATCTCTCTATTGTTCGTGTCGGTTTCAAATTTTAAGCATTTCTTTTATATTCTATGATTCAATTACATTTACTTCTATTAGCATCGTACGTCTGGCACCATTTATTTGCTTAATATTTGCTTATTTACCCATTTCTCCATTTTATTTACGCATCTCTGTTGCTTGTGAATCTCTTTTCTCCTCAGTACAGTGACAACATTATAATTTGCTGTCTATTCCTCCATTTATTCATCTATCAATCCATCCAGCTGCTTGTATATCTATCTATTTATCCGTCATCTGTTGTTCATGTCAGTCTGAAATTCCATACGTTAATCTCATGAGCGCAGTAAATCACTCTTATTTCCTCCCTCAGTACAAGTGTTAGCATTATAATTTGGCGTCAGTTTAGCGAGTTGGCGTGGCATTAGAACTTCCCTCACAAGTGTTAACTACATCGCTATCTATAACAAGTGTTGCTGCGTTGTATGTTAACCGACCTAACACACACACACACACACACACACACACACACACACACACACACACTAAAAAATAGCATAATTACCACGGCCGTAGAGAGAGAGAGAGAGAGAGAGAGAGAGAGAGAGAGAGAGAGAGAGGATGCGAGCAAGCAATGATAGAGAAAGGAAGAGGAGATAAAGACAGGGGAGGGGATGAGAGCGAGCATGGACAGACGAACAGACTAACAGGTAGACAGGCCAGAGACAATGGTTACACAGTTAGACAGGTTAGACAGACAAATAGACAGATTACAGATATTAGTTAGGCTAGACAGAAAGAGAAACAGACAGATTATATATAAACAAACACGTTATGGGTAGGCAGATAAGTTGGAGATAGACATGCAGACAGACAGGTAGACAGGTAGACAGGCAGGTGGCCGATGAGATGGCGTAACTGTCAGCTGTCAGCGAGTGAAATTTAGGGCATTGGAAAGCATTTATGATATTTGACAGTAATGATTGATGGTACAGTACATTTGAGGCTGCTTCTATTGACAAAGCGATGATTCTCTCTCTCTCTCTCTCTCTCTCTCTCTCTCTCTCTCTCTCTCTCTCTCTCTCTCTCTCTCTCTCTCTCGCTATCTCACGTCAAATCTGGGCGGGAAAGTGTCGGTATTTTTAGAAAAGCTAGCACAGGAGAAAGTATTGTTTGCCTCCTACCATGACAGACACACAGACTGACGCACAGGCAGGCGCTTACGTAGCACTCTAGACGTTGCTGCTCTATCAACACCATCAGTGTTTGAAAGTAATACGCCACCAGGAATAAGATGCAAGAAAAATTAACTATATATTCTTAAAACTAATGCGGAAAATAAGTACCGTATAATTTTTGACAGATCAATATTTTTTTTTCCTGATTTTGGCACACACACACACACACACACACGTACACACACACACATCTATATTTTGACAGAATGAGAGATGTTATTAATAATCTTCCTTTTAATACCTTATAAAAGTATCTCCCTTTAATATGATAGAAATTAGAGAAAGGGAGAGAAAAAGTTATATACATATTTTTTTTTGCCAGAATGAGAGATGTTATTAATAATCTCCCTCATAATTAGTTTACAAAATTATCCCACTTTAATTCAATAGAGAGGGATTAGAAAAGCGGTGAGTTTACTTAACACCTAACCACTAAAAAAAAAAAAAAATGTTTGATAGAAATAAAATTAATTGAGAGATGTTATCAATCTTCCTCCTCATGTTACCTTTTAAAAACTATCTCTTTAATAAAATATATAATAATAAAAAAAAATGCTTAACACCATTGCACTGAAAAAAAATATATTAATCGTGTTTGACAGATGTAACTGATTGAGAAATGTTATTAATAATCTTCCAAATATTACTATTTAAAACAAACTCTCTTTGATATTATAGATAGGAATCACAAAAACATATTGCATATCTAACATCAAAGTATTTGTGTTTGACGGAAATCTAACTCATTTTCCCTTTCCTCCCACACACGGAGAAATGCAGTACGAGATATTTTCCGGCACTTCCTGTTCCCCATGAATTCATAACACTGTCATTTAATTTCCTAACAGACAATAGATAAATAAAAAAATAAATAAATAAATAAAATCAACACCGAACAGGAAGAATGCATCAATATTAGACAGATATATTATATATTTTTCCTCATATATACGATAATAATATTTTACCACCATTTCCTGTTCCGGGCGGATTCATATAATACTGTCTCCATGTAATGTAACAGATGATCATCTAAAAATGTATTACAAATTAACAGTGGAGAGGAAGAATGTATCTATATTTAACAGGTAAAAAGATATATATAATTATTTCCCAAGGTTAGAAGCGGTACCAGAACCTCTCCTTGTCTTCCCGCTCCCGGCAGCGTCGTAAGGCCATCTTTATTCAACACAATAGAGAAAACAAAATACTAATACTAAAGAATAATACACCTATATTTGACAGATCTGGATATAATAATGCGGTACGACAACCTCCGCTTGACTTCCCGCTCCCGGCAACGTCACCTCTCGGGGTAGCAGCGGCGAATCACAGCGAGGAGGCGGCGCATCCTTCCCTCAGTTTGACATGAACATCGGAGCGGTGAGCCCGTACCGCTCGCTCCGCCAGTGCAGTGTGTGACTTACCTTGGGGGCGAGATTTAAAAGCCAGATTGGACCATGAGCGAAAGGTTTAAAGTCTCCTCGGTGGGGGATGGGGGGCCGCAGACCAACTATGGATCTATGGAGGTGGAAGACATGGATGGTAAGGTTGGCAATGACCCGCAGATCTCCGCGCCAGGCAGTGTTGGTGGTGATGGTGGTAGTGGTGGTGGTGGTGACTGCGACCCGGCGGTTACTCTCCCTTTCAGCATGCCCAACGGTAACTAATATTAAAGCTATCTCTATCTCTATCTCTATTGCCTGCTGCCTTGCCTCCTTCAGTGGTAGTTTGCTTGCTTTGTTTACTAACTGCATGTGTGTGTGTGTGTGTGTGTGTGTGTGTGTGTGTGTGTGTGTGTGTGTGTGTGTGTGTGTGTGACTCAACTGTTGCAGTCTAGTGTGCAGTCAGTGCTCTCTCTCTCTCTCTCTCTCTCTCTCTCTCTCTCTCTCTCTCTCTCTCTCTCTCTCTCTCTCTCTCTCTCTCTGTCCTCTCTCTCTCTCTCTCTCTCTCCTCTCTCTCTCTCTCTCTCTCCTCTCTCTCTCTCTCTCACTCTCTCTCAGAACAAGTTGTGCTAAATTGCATAGCCTCCCCCCCTCTCTCCCCCCGTTCCGCACCTCCTCTCCCCCTCCCCGCCCACACCTCTCCTTCCCACTCCCCTCATTTCTGCCACGCCCCCCTCTTCCCCCCAACTCTCTCTCTCTCTCTCTCTCTCTCTCTCTCTCTCTCTCTCTCTCTCTCTCTCTCTCTCTCTCTCTCTCTCTCTCTCTCTGCTGTTGCATCATTGTTGCTGTTGTTGCTTTAGGGGCTGTGTGTAATTCTCTCTCTCTCTCTCTCTCTCTCTCTCTCTCTCTCTCTCTCTCTCTCTCTCTCTCTCTCTCTCTCTCTCTCTCTCTGCATGATCCTTTTGCATGCTTTGACTTTTATTTTATTTATTTATTTATATTTATTTATTTATTTATTTTTATTTTGTCTACCCACCAACCTGCACCATTATTATTATTATTATTATTATTATTATTATTATTATTATTATTATTATTATGTTTACTTATATTTTTTTTTAGGGTTTATAATCAAGTAAGTTTTTTTTTTATTTTCTTCTTTGTGTTTGTTTTTTGAAATGTATATGTGTGTTTTATTGATATGTGTGTGTGTGTGTGTGTGTGTGTGTGTGTGTGTACGTGTGTGTGTGTGTGTGTGTTTGTCATGGAAGGAAATAATTGAAGAGGGAAGAAAGAAAGGTCATAGGGAGAGAGGGAGAGAGGGAAGGAAGGAAGGAAGGAAATACGATAGGTAGGAGGAAAGAAGAAAGGGAAGGAAGGAAGGAAGAAGATATGAAGGGAGGAAAGGAAGAAGGAACTGAGAAAGGGAAGGAAGAAAAGGAAAATATGAGGGGAGGGAAGAAAGAAGGAAAGAAGGAG
>NC_087197.1:557500-560000 GCF_035594125.1 Scylla paramamosain | reverse complement strand
TATGTGCTAGATGATGATGATGATGATGATGATTGTGGTGTTGATGTGGTGGTGATTGTGGTGGTGGTGTGGTATTGAATGGTAGGTGTGCATAACTGTGGTGGTGTGGTGTACTGTGGTATTGAATGGTGAGAGTGCGTTAGGTGTAGTGTGGTGGTGGTAGTGGTGGTGGTGGTGGTGATTACGAAATGAATGAACAGATATATCAATGAAACTAAACAGACAACTAATATAAATAAATCGAAAATAAGGTTAAGTTATCCTTGAAAAAAAAATGGAAAAAAAAAGAATCAAAGAAAATGGTTTGAATTCTAAAAAGAAAAACGGAGAACTGACTGGAAAAAAAATGAAAGAAAAAAGAAGAAAATCATACAGTTATCCATTACAGAAAAGCAATACTAGGAAACAAAAGGAAAAAGAAAACAATTATCATAAAGAAATTAGTGTAGTTTCCCTCCTTACGAAGAAAGAAACATTTACATAAGGAAAAAATAAATAGTTTAGTTTCCCCTTTAAAAAAAAATTTAATCACAAAAAATTGAAATAACACTGAATAAGAAAGCATTTGGCCTTTGTTTTCTCCCCAGCAGGCAAGACTCGAGTATTACCAAGCCACTGCCATTACCCGGGGCACTGGAAGCACTCTACACAACGCACAGTGGCACTCTGGGACTAGCGGTGCCGGGCGGAGCGAACCAGTCGTGAAGGAGTGAATGTTTGGGTGGCAGTGGTGGTGGGCAGCTGTGTGGCACTGTCCGTGTCATTGCACCTGCGGCAACTACAGCAGGAGGGTGCCGGCAGCGTAGGACCGCCAGGAGAGTGCCAGAGGAGTGCCAGAGGTGGTAGGAGAGCTGGTGAAGGTGACAGGAACACTACTACTACTACTACGACTACTACGACTACTTCTACAGGTGTTCAGAAGCTAAAAGGTTACGAAATTGCACTTCTACTGCCACTTCTGCTGCGTCTGGGGAACAAAGAGACACTACTACTACTACTACTACTACTACTACTACTACTACTACTACTACTACTACTACCTCTGCTGCAAAGCCAAGGGTCGTCTGCTGAACGGGTACAAGCTAGATACACCAACAATATCACCCCTACTGCTACTGCTGGCACCCTGGCACTCTGGCACCCTGCTGGAGTCCTGAGTCCTGCCGCCACACCACACCACCACGCCCACCAGTATTTAGAGAGGCTTACCTCGTCACCGCCTCCTTCAGTACACCCGGCAGAAGAGACAAGAAATATTTTGCAGTGGCTTGTGTCCGAGGCGTGACCGTCCCTCCTTCAGTACCTCCTTCAGCGCCTCCTTCACCGCCTCCTTCAGATGTGACGGTGACAGTGCTACCAATGTGACAGTCGGGAAAGATCCTGTGTGTGTGTGTGTCTTGTACGGTGAAGGCTCTGTACATTAGGGCACTGTCAGGCACTGCGGAGGGTGTCTCTAGGGCCTCCACTGTACCTGTGTTGAAAAGCTAACATTCCATTAATTAACGTGATCTGCCAATGTGTTACTGTGATACTAGTATGTGTGTTAGTACCTCCTCTTCCTCCTCCTCCTCCTCCTCCTCCTCCTCCTCCTCCTCCTCCTCCTCCTCCTCCTTCTCTTCACCGTAACATCACCTCTTCTTCTTTCCCTTACCCCTCCTCCTCCTTACCCTTCCTCCTCGTCCTCTTCCTCTCAAGATCACCATACCTGTCTTTCTGTCCCCTTTACGGTAGCATCACCTCCTCCTCCTCCTCCTCCTCCTCCTCCTCCTCCTCCTCCTCCTCCTCCTCCTCCTCCTCCTCCTCCTCCTCCTCCTCCAAAAGTCACAATGAATCACGTGCTAGACGATAAATTAGCGGGGGAGACAGCCCCCCTCACGACCTCCCCCGCACCTCCGCCCCTCATCACCCCCTCCACGGACGACCCCCCTCCACCACCACCACAACCACGGGCTACGTTTTCGGTGCCCTTGGGGGGTCGTGCAGCGTGGACAGTGTTGCCAACTTTACAGACTGGTCCGCCCCCATCACGACCCCTGCCATGAACGGACAGGCCACAGGTGAGTACGACCCCTGGTGTGACCCCTGGTGTGACCCCTGGTGTGACCCCTGGTACGACCCCTGGTACGACCCCCTGGTGTGACCCCGTGCATTTTTAACGGTATTTCTTGGTGTAATTTTGCGGTACGATTTCTGAGTACGACCTACGATTCAGGTACGGGTACGGTTCAGGTAATGTGTCTCTTTCTTAGGTTGTCTTTTAAAGGATATATTTCGATCTATTCTATTTATTTATTTGTTTGTTTTCTTATTTATTTATTTATTGTTCTGTTCACGACCTGTCTACGGTTCGATTTTCTTCATTTCAAGGTGGTCTCCCGAGCTCCATTTCTACGACCAAATAGAATGTACGACTCCCGCGAACGAG
The DNA here is from genome assembly GCF_035594125.1 of Scylla paramamosain. Lineage (NCBI taxonomy): Eukaryota > Metazoa > Arthropoda > Malacostraca > Decapoda > Portunidae > Scylla > Scylla paramamosain. The sequence goes on along the minus strand of NC_087197.1, from coordinate 557,575 downwards.
ATGCGAAGCGGAAATGAATGTTCAATTAGTACGACAATTTGTTCGGTTACTAGGCATATTTGTTCGGTTACTAGG
>NC_087197.1:550000-552500 GCF_035594125.1 Scylla paramamosain | reverse complement strand
AGAGAGAGAGAGAGAGAGAGAGAGAGAGAGAGAGAGAGAGAGATGTTGAAAGTATTGTCTCTGGCACCGAAGACTTAATCTCTCTCTCTCTCTCTCTCTCTCTCTCTCTCTCTCTCTCTCTCTCTCTCTCTCTCTCTCTCTCTCTCTCTCTCTCTCTCAAAGATCACCGTATTTTTAGTAAAGTCAAATAAGTTATGAAAGAAAATTTGCCTTAAATATAACAGAAGAAGAGGAGGAGGAGGAGGAGGAGGAGGAGGAGGAGGAGGAGGAGGAAGGAGAAAGAAAAGAAGAAGAAGAGGAGGAGGAGGAGGAGCAAGAGGAGATATTGAACGAGGAGGAGGAGGAGGAGGAGTAAGAGGAAGAAGAGGAAGAGGAACAGAAAGAAAAGAGAAGTAGGCAGAGGAAGAAGAAGAAGAAGAAGGAGGAGGAGGAGGAAGAAGAAGAAGAAGAAATAAAAAGAACACACAAGGAACACAAAGGAAGAACAAGCAGCAGCAGACTAGTTGACCATTATAAGACTATATAAGAAAAGAAGAGGAAGAAGAAGAGGAGGAGGAGGAAGAGGAGGAGGAGGAGGAGGAAGAGGAGAGGAACGTAGGGTAATCACACTGATCTTCCTTCCCAGCAGGTCAGCCTCCTCCTTATTACCCCTGAAGGACTGATAACTCCTCCTCCTCCTCCTCCTCCTCCTCCTCCTCCTCCTCCTCCTCCTCCTCCACCTCCTCTTTAGCTCACGTCTTCTCTCTCTCTCTCTCTCTCTCTCTCTCTCTCTCTCTCTCTCTCTCTCTCTCTCTCTCTCTCTCTCTCTCTCTCTCTCTCTCTCTCTCTCTCTCTCTCTCTCTCTCTCTCTCTCTCTCTCTCTCTCTCTCTCTCTCTCTCTCACAGTACCCGCCTCATATCCGCTTAATCGACCGAATATCCGCCATATTGACTAAGCTTATATCGACCGGGAGGAGGAGGAGGAAGAGGAGGAGGAGGAGGAGGAGGAGGAGGAGGAGGAGGAGGAACAGGAGAATTAATGTTTCGGGAGCAAATAGGAAGAGGAGGAGGAGGAGAATCAAGGTAGTAAGGACAAGAAGAAGGAGGAGGAGGAGGAGGAGGAGGAGGAGGAGGAGGAGGGGATGAGGACATAATGACGAGGAAGAGGAAGAGGAGGAGGAGGAGAAGATAAAGAGAAGGAGAATTTTGGAAGTGACGAAGAGGAAGAAGAGAACACGGAGGACAAGAAGAGGACAAAGAAGAGGAGGAGGAGGAGGAGGAGGAGGGAAGAAGACTCTGACTGCTTCAAAGGCAAAGTGGAGAAGAAGAGGAGGAGGAAGAAGAGGAGGAGGAGGACAGTAAGGAGAAGAAGGACAAGGAGATAAGGAGGAAGAGGAGGAGGAGGAGGAGGAGGAGGAGGAGGAGGAAGAGGAGGAAAGAGAAGTTAGTTTGGCACAGGAATATGGAGGAAAACTTCTCCCTGGACTCGAGCCAGCTCTCTCTCTCTCTCTCTCTCTCTCTCTCTCTCTCTCTCTCTCTCTCTCTCTCTCTCTCTCTCTCTCTCTCTCTCTCTCTCTCTCTCTCTCTCTCTCTCTCTCTCCAAGTGTGATGTTTGTTGTTTAAAATTTCTGTCTCTATATTGCCTCCTCCTCCTCCTCCTCCTCCTCCTCCTCCTCCTCCTCCTCCTCCTCCTCCTCCTCCTCCTCCTCCTCCTCCTCCTCTTACCAAACTATTGCCATCCTGCTCTTTTTTTCCCTTCCATTCTCCTCCTCCTCCTCCTCCTCCTCCTCCTCCTCCTCCTCCTCCTCCTCCTCCTCCTCCTCCTCCTCCTCCTCCTCCTCCTCCTCCTCCTCCTTTTCCTTCATTTGGGTTTAACAGAAGGACAATTTTGAATGAAGAAGGAAAAAAGTATTGATGAAATGATTGAATGAATGAAGTTGATTGACGTTAATTAATGGCAATGCACCCCTCTCTCTCTCTCTCTCTCTCTCTCTCTCTCTCTCTCTCTCTCTCTCTCTCTCTCTCTCTCTCTCTCTCTCTCTCTCTCTCTCTCTCTCTCTCTCTCTCTCTCTCTCTCTCTCTCTCTCTCTCTCTCTCTTTCAAGAAGCCCTACTTTCCTGGTTGTCCTTGGTGCTGTTGTCCTAAGAGAGAGAGAGAGAGAGAGAGAGAGAGAGAGAGAGAGAGAGAGAGAGAGAGAGAGAGAGAGAGAGAGAGAGAGAGAGACGATAGTTTCTGAAACGAGCGTTAGAAGTAAAGGAAATCTTGTTAAGTAAAGCGGATTTCAAGTTAGAGAGAGAGAGAGAGAGAGAGAGAGAGAGAGAGAGAGAGAGAGAGAGAGAGAGAGAGAGAGAGAGAGAGAGTATGCGTGCGTGCGTGTGTGTAAGAGGAATGGGTAAGGTAGAGACAGGTGAGAGAGAGAGAGAGAGAGAGAGAGAGAGAGAGAGAGAGAGAGAGAGAGAGAGAGAGAGAGAGAGAGAGAGAGAGAGAGAGAGAGAGCGCACCTAAATTAAGCTAAGCGAGA
>NC_087197.1:540000-545000 GCF_035594125.1 Scylla paramamosain | reverse complement strand
TCCTCCTCCTTTCTTCACAACCATTACCTTCCTCCTCCATCACGCCATGCCTTCCTCCTCCTTTCCTCCTCCTCCTTACCTCCTCCTTACCTCCACCTCCAGGAAGAAATTCATCTCCCTTACCTGCACAACTGGATAATGAAGCCCCTCCTAAAATGGGAACTTGTAAATAATAAAATAAAAAAAAGGAAAGAAATACCAGGAGCTCGCGATGGCAAGAGTGAGTATACGAAGCGGGAGGGACAATAATACCAGGAGCTCGTGATGGCAACACCGGGCACTGAGGCGGAGAGGGGGTTGCCAAGCGCGCATTACCTTTGCCTCTATGGAGTTTCCTGTCCTGGTCTTCTTAACTTTACGATCCCCCCTCTGCTTTTTATTTTTCGAGGAGGAGGAGGAGGAGGAGGAGGAGGAGGATGGATAAGGGAAGATATACGGGAAGAGAAAAGGAGATGAGGAGATGAGGAGGAGGGGATGAAAAGGTAGAGAAGGAGAGATGAGAGACAGGAGACAATAAAGAGAGAGAGAGAGAGAGAGAGAGAGAGAGAGAGAGAGAGAGAGAGAGAGAGAGAGAGAGAGAGAGAGAGAAATATGAGGTGAAAGTGAAAAGAAATATGAGGTAAAGAGAGAGAGAGAGAGAGAGAGAGAGAGAGAGAGAGAGAGAGAGAGAGAGAGAGAGAGAGAGAGAGAGAGAATGATAATATTAGACAAAGACAACGATAAAGAAGATAAATGGAGGTACGAAAAGGAAGAGGAAGAGAGAGGAGGAGGAGGAGGAAGAGAGAGGAGGAGGAGGAGGAGGAGGAGGAGGAGGAGGAGGAGGAGGAGGACTAAGAAACAAACATTTAGAAAAGAAAAGAGAATTAAAGAGAGAGAGAGAGAGAGAGAGAGAGAGAGAGAGAGAGAGAGAGAGAGAGAGAGAGAGAGAGAGAGAGAGAGAGCAAAAATAAAATGGCGGAAAGGCAACACAACAATTTCTGTTTGTAAATATAAAGAAAAGTTTTCACAAGAATTTTTTTTTCAGTCATAAAATAAGAAAAGAAATAAAAAAAATGCAAAATAAAATAAAATATGCTGATGTTCCTGAGAGAGAGAGAGAGAGAGAGAGAGAGAGAGAGAGAGAGAGAGAGAGAGAGAGAGAGAGAGAAGAAACAAAAAGAGCAATAAAGAAAGGAAGAAAGGAAGAAAGAAAGAGAGATAAGAAGAAAAAAATAAAGGAAAGAAAGAAAGGAAGAAAAAATAAACACAAAAATTAAGAAAAAAACAAGAAAAGAGGAGAAAAAATAACAAAAACAAGAAAAAAATCACGAAACAACATCATTTCTCATCCACCAATCACATCCCACCTCCCAAACCCCCGGACCAATCACAGAAGAGCCAAAAAAAAATAACCCACCAATCAGCTCACCCCAATCCTTGCATCCACCAATGAGAGGGAAGCATCCACTGTCTCACCCAATCACAAGAGAGCAAACCACTTCAGCACCACTCACATGTCTGGACGCCTTAGCCAATCATCTTACGCCCTTCAGGAGCTCAGCCAATCAGCGTTCCCCCTCCAGGCTCTCGTCCAATCAGGAGGCGGCTCGGGGCACCTTTAGCCAATGAGCGAGCGACCTGCACGACCTACTTTCGCCTACCGTCGGAGTTTCTGCTTTAAAGTCTCTCTCTCTCTCTCTCTCTCTCTCTCTCTCTCTCTCTCTCTCTCTCTCTCTCTCTCTCTCTCTCTCTCTCTCTCTCTCTCTCTCTCTCTCTCTTTCTATTGATTTCTCAAGCTCATTGAAATTCAGTCTTTTTTCTTTCTCTTTCTCCTTCTCTTCCTCTTCCTTCCTTCCTTCCTCTTTCTTTCTCTCTTATCTCCTCTACTTTTCTTACGGTCTTTCTTCTCTCTCTCTCTCTCTCTCTCTCTCTCTCTCTCTCTCTCTCTCTCTCTCTCTCTCTCTCTCTCTCTCTCTCTCTCTCTCTCTCTCTCTCTCTCTCTCTCTCTCTCTCTCTCTCTCTCTCTCCTTCCTCCTTAACATTCTTTTCCTTCCTCTGTTCCTTTCCTATTTCTCTTTTTTTCCTCTCCACGTTCTTTCTATTCTTTATTTTACGAGTGCACTTACTGAGAGAAACAAAACAACAACAACAACAACAACAACAACAACAACAACAACAACAATTAATTAACACCACCTTCAGCATTGTCCATTATATCAAATTCCAAAGACAATTTTCATCATCTAACTTAAAAAAAAAAAAAACTCATAAAACTAACGAAACAATATCATATTTTAACACGCGTACAATTACCGCCTTAAATGGAGGTAAACAAAGGCGAATCCATTAACACTGTACGGGGGAGGACCCACGCACCAGAAGCTATAAATACCCCCGGTCACTGAACAAGAACTCAGTCGGCCCTGGGAGACACTAAGGGTGAGACTGGGCTACGTGAGGTGAAACTAATGAAGGGAATTATGGAGGCCAGAGAGGGAGGAGGGAAGGGAGAAGGGAGAAGGGTGTTAGAGTAGAAAAAAATGTTACTTATTCTTCCTTCTCCTCTAGTATCTCGTTTGAAGAGGGGAGAAGGATGTGAGAAGAAGAGAAATATTGCTTTTTATCACCCCCTCTCTCTCTCCCCTCAGCTGTGGGTTAGGAAGGGAGAGAGACATAGAGAGGCTTAGACACGTAAAGTTAGGCGAGTATTTGATGAGTTAGTGGGTGTTAGGAATATCGTAAACTCCAGGGAGAGGCAGGGATGTGTCTTGAAATTAGGAAGTAAAGGGTGAAGATAGATGGTGTCTGTTTTGGAACGCTCAGAAATTCCAGGGAAGTTCCAGGAATGCGTGATTACTGAGACTGGAAGGAATGGCCTGCGAATAATGAGTGAAGATATTAAGATAGATTAAGTCCATTTTTGGGGTGATCTTTATGGGTATTTCAGTATTTTGTTTATTTATTTATTTTTTTTAATGGTCTGACCTCGAGGACATGTCAAGGGTTTTAGGAGTGTTCAATGCCAGACACGAGCAGAAACCGTCTTAAGATTATAAATTACAGATGTTTTTTTATATAATTGTTCTTTTTGTAAGCGTTTATAAATATTTCAAAGATGTTTTTATTTATTTATTTATTTACTTCTGTGGGGGGTAATGTTGTGAACCTCGAGGACATGTCAAGGTTTTAGGAGTGTTCAATGCCAGACACGAGCAGAAATGGTCTTAAGATTATAAATTACAGATGTTTAGATATAATTGTTTATTTTAGCAAGAATTTATAAACATTTCACAGGTTTTTTTGGAATGTTCTCAACCTCAAAGACATTTAAAGAAGGTTTTGGCAGTGTTCAATGCCTCACACGACCAGAAATAGTCTTAGAAATAAAAATGCATGGATATATTTTTTATTTATTTTACTTATTTATGTTTTTTTTTTATTTATTTATTTTTATTTATTTAATTTTTTTTTTGGGGGGGGTAGCAAACATTTACAAACATTTCAAAGAGATTTCATGATTTTCTCCAACTAAGAGACAAGCAAATCTTCCCATAGGTGTCCCTTTATTTTGTTACGTTCGTAAGTTCTGGAAAATTGTCTTTTAAGTTACAAATAAAGATGTCACGATATGTTAAGTCTATTTTAGGAAGCTTTTCTAAACATATCAAGAAGGTGTTAGGAATATTACATCCCTAAGACAGGCAAAAATGGTCTTTACGAATAGAAATTATTTAGATATTTCGTCCATATTGAAAAGCATTTATAAACATCTCAGGATTTTGCAACTGTCCTTTCTTTTAAACAAGCAGAAATAAAATGTTGAGATATACAAGACCCAATTTTGCAAACATTCATAAACATCTCAAGGTTTTGCAACTGTCCTGTCTTTGAGGAATAAAATGTTAAATATACAAGATCCAATTTTGCAAACATTCATAAACATCTCAAGGTTTTGCAACTGTCCTGTCTTTGAGGAATAAAATGTTAAATATACGAGGCCCAATTTTGCAAACATTCATAAACATCTCAAGGTTTTGCAACTGTCCTGTCTTTGAGGAATAAAATGTTAAATATACGAGGCCCAATTTTGCAAACATTCATAAACATCTCAAGGTTTTGCAACTGTCCTGTCTTTGAGGAATAAAATGTTAAATATACGAGGCCCAATTTGGCAAACATTCATAAATATCTCAAGGTTTTGCAACTGTCCTGTCCTTGAGGAATAAAATGTTAAATATACGAGGCCCAATTTTGCAAACATTCATAAACATCTCAAGGTTTTGCAACTGTCCTATCTTTTAAACAAGCAGAAATAAATTGTTAAGATATACTAGATCCATTTTAAGACATTTCCAAACATTTCAGAACTGTTCTATCTATTAGACAAGCAAAAAAAAGTTAACAAATACGAAACCTACTTCAGAAAGCATTTATAAACACATGAATGCTTTACAAATGCCCTATCACTCATACAAACAGAAATAGAAAAAGCATCAACATTTATCATCCACTTTCCAAACATTTATAAACATTTCAAGAACACTTTGATAATATCCCATCTTTTATCTCCTCCCGCGGACAAGCCCTGGCAAATCTGAGTCTATTCTTAGCACATTTTTTCTGTAGACATTTCAAGAAGGGTTTCAGAAATGTCCTCTCTTATCTTATCTGAGTTACGAACGCTTCTTGGCAGATTCAAGTGTACATATTCCTGGCCGCTGTTTTTACTGAGACACTTAAAAGGGGTCGTCTGTTATAAATTTTTAATATTATGATGCGTTGGGTCCTTGCTGAGTAGGGATTTATATTTATTAGTGCCTTGAGGTAAAGACACGTGCAACTTGTTTCGTCATGAAGGGCCATGCCAGGTGTGTGTGTGTGTGTGTGTGTGTGTGTATGTGTGTGTGTGTGTGTGTGGGTAGATTTGACATATACTCATTATTCAGCTGTTTCATGCTACTGTTACTGTCTCGTGTGTGTGTATGTGTGTGTGTGTGTGTAGAGAGATTTGATAGACACGA
>NC_087197.1:510000-535000 GCF_035594125.1 Scylla paramamosain | reverse complement strand
ATCAGTATCCTCGTTAGTGTGTGTGCCCAGAGAGAGAGAGAGAGAGAGAGAGAGAGAGAGAGAGAGAGAGAGTGAGTGAGTGTGTGTGTGTGTGTGTGTTTACCATTTCTTCCTGAACTAAAAAAAAATAAATAAATAAATAAAAAAATAGTCGAATACAAACATGCAAGAAAGGTATTACTGAGGTCTTGTTTCCCATTTTTTGTTCTTCTTTTCTCGTCCTTATGAAAGAAAATGTACAATTGTCGGGGTGACTAGTGAAAAGTCATTTATTTATTTATTTTTTCCTTTATTTATTTATTTATTTTTTCTTTCTTATTTTCAAGGTAATTAAGGGATGCTTTATTTGGAAACGTATATTAGCTCTCTCTCTCTCTCTCTCTCTCTCTCTCTCTCTCTCTCTCTCTCTCTCTCTCTCTCTCTCTCTCTCTCTCTCTCTCTCTCTCTCTCTCTCTCTCTCTCTCTCTCTCTCTCTCTCGTATATTTCTTTCCTCAACCCTTTTTTTTATTCCTTATGCAAAAATTATTGCTTTCCTTTTTTTATTTCCCCTATATTATTGCGTCTATATTTTTTTCCTCCAGCTGAAATTAAAATTCTCTGGGTTTTTTTCATTTTCCACAATATTTTTTTTTTCATTTTCTCCCCTTTTTTTATTTTCTTTGTCTTCTTTTTTCCATTTTTTCCCTCCAGTGCAAATCAACATCACCACTTTACTGTCCCAATATTTACAACATTTCCTCTCTATTTTCCTTTCCCTTTTTATATTGCTTCCCAATTTTCCCCCATTCTGTACTCAAAGAAGTCTCTGATCCATGTTTCCTTTCTCCGTCTCCTGTTTTTCCCCTTCCACGCAAACCACTAATAGCGTCCTCTGTTTGTCTCCTCCCCCAGACGGCGCTGACGACAAGCCCTTCATGGTGGATATGAAAGAGATGAGTGGCTACGAGAAAAACCTCTATCTCTACTCGGTAAGGCCAGGGCGTGTGTGCGTGTGTGTGTGTGTGTGTGTGTGTGTGTGTGTGTGTGTGTGTAGCTCTAGCCTCTTGAAGTTTCCCTCTGTGTGTGTGTGTGTGTGTGTGTGTGTTTTCCATCTATTACTCTACCATCGTCTCTAACTCCAAATCCTTGTACTTCCTATTCTCCTGTCCCCTTCCTTCACCTCCTTCATCTACCCCTTCAGGAGGAGATGGCGGACAGGCCCCGGGTATCAATGATGATCAACTCCTTGGCAAATTACAACGCCACCATCCCGTCTGCCGAGGAGAGCGACAACAAGCCGCAGAAGGCGAAGGCTAACTTGGGCACACTGATGGGGGTGTTCCTGCCCTGCATTCAGAACATCTTCGGAGTTATCCTCTTCATCCGCATGCCCTGGATCGTGGGGACGGCTGGGGGTGCCCTGGCCTTCACCATCGTGTTTATGTGCTGTTGTACGGTGCGTGGTGCTGCCCTGGTGGTGATGGTGGTGTCTAGATACCATACATGATGTTATTCAACCCTGTGTGATCTGCAAAGCCTAACCTGTCACTCTCTCCTCCCACAGACCTTCCTTACTGGTATCTCTATGTCTGCCATCGCTACAAATGGAGTGGTGCCTGCCGGAGGTTCTTATTTTATGATCTCTCGCTCCCTGGGGCCTGAGTTTGGTGGGGCTGTGGGGCTGCTCTTCTACACCGCCACCACTGTTGCTGCTGCCATGTACATCATTGGTGCTGTGGAGATATTGCTGGTGAGAGACAGGTGGAGACACAGATAGATGCAGGTAGACAGTGTAATCATTGGTGAAGATACTGCTGGTGAGAGAGAACCTTGCTACATTTACTTACAGACTTACATGGCAATAGGTCACTTTTGTTATATCATAGGACGCTTACAGCCCTCTCACACATGCCAACTAAATTTAATTCTATCATAACCAACCCAGAAAACTTTTCCCTTATATACCTCTTCATCTCCTTGTCTAACTGTTTTGCACTGTAAGGCCCCAATGTGCTTGCTGCTTGTCACTTTACAAACCCTGAGAAGTGAAAGGGTCCCATGAGATCAGAGGACAGACTGAAGGAGGAGAGTATCAGTGTACAAGACTTCTGGCTGTGACTGTACATATATTCATTCATCTTTCCCTCCTCCACTGCCAGACGTACATGGCGCCTAGCATCTCCATCTTCGGCGACTTCACCAAGGATCCGAGTATCATGTACAACAACTTCCGTGTGTTCGGCACCATCCTGCTGTGGATCATGTGTACCATCGTCAGCATCGGCGTGGCCTTCGTCAGCAAGTTCGCTGCAGTAGCACTGGCCTGCGTCATCGGCTCCATCATCGCCATCCTCGTCGGTATCTTCTACAACATTAATGGATCCGACAAGATGCAGTGAGTGTTTAGACAGAGAGAGAGAGAGAGAGAGAGAGAGAGAGAGAGAGAGAGAGAGAGAGAGAGAGAGAGAGAGAGAGAGAGAGAGAGGCTAATAGGTGGGGAGATGAAGTTTTAGGACAAATAAAATAGAGAAAGAGGGAGAGAACTAGTTGAGGAGGAGGAGGGAAGATGAGAGAAATGAAGAGTCTGGAAGAGGAGGAAGGGGAGGAGGATATGAGAGAGAGAGAGAGAGAGAGAGAGAGAGAGAGAGAGAGAGAGAGAGAGAGAGAGAGAGAGAGAGAGAGAGAGATAATGGAGTGAAGGAAGAATAAGGAGTTCATTATGTTTTTCATTTTGCAAACTTTTCAAATATTTAACTTTAATTTTCTCCTCCTCAAGTAATAGAACTTTTCCCCTCCTCCTCCTCCTCCTCCTCCTCCTCCTCCTCCTCCTCCTCCTCCTCCTCCTCCTCCTCCTCCTCCTCCTCCTGCTCTTCATTATCTCACATTTTTCTCCTTCATTTGAGTTTTATTCTTTTGAAACACACACACACACACACACACACACACACACACACACACACACACACACACACACACACACACACACACACACACACACACACACACACACACACACACACATTATGAGTCAAACATTTCTGCATTTAAATACATAAATTCCTTTAAACACTCTCTCTCTCTCTCTCTCTCTCTCTCTCTCTCTCTCTCTCTCTCTCTCTCTCTCTCTCTCTCTCTCTCTCTCTCTCTCTCTCTCTCTCTCTCTCTCTCTCTCTCTCTCTCTCTCTCTCTCTCTCTCTCTCACCCATTCATCACCATCTAAATTCCAGCACATCTAGACTAACTTACATCCCATCCCAGTATACCCCAGCCTGACCTAACCTCCTGTGGCAGTGTCGTATGTATTGTGTATGTTCATAGAGAGAAAATACTTAAGTGTGTTTATAAGAAGACACTTATCCTTTAATTTTTGATGACCACTTTTGACTCTCCAGGGACCGGGTTCTCAGTGGGCTTTTTTCAGATTATAGTTTTGTTGCTTTGGCTGGTGTCCCTCCTACAAAAAAATAAAGAAAAATTGCCCTATATTCCCCTGTGGTGTTTTCTATGATACTCTAACCAATGGCCTGTATTCAGAATGTGTCTCCTGGGGGCTCGGCTGCTCACCCAAGTGTCAAACTGCACAAAGGAACCTGGTGGCCCTCTTTGGAACATCTACTGTGTCAAGGAGAACAACACTATTGCTGAGAATATCGAGGACTGCGACATGTACTTCCAGACCCACAACGTGTCCGAGAAGAGAGCCATTGTGGGCCTTGCGTCTGGGATGTTTACTTGTGAGTGTCTGTGTGTGTGTGTGTGTGGTTGTTTCCAGTCATTGTGGGGCTTGTGTTTGGTTTGTTAACCTGTGTCTGTTGTGTTGTGGTCATGTGAGGTAGTGTTTGGCTTGTTTATGTCTCTTTTGTGTGTGTTTGTACGTGTGTGTGTGTGTGTGTGTGTGTGTGTGTGTTTAGTCAGTGTGGGGACATTGAAAGAAATGAGAGAAGAATAATCGTTCAAGAATAAAGTTTAAATCATAAGCTCCACTACCCAACTCACTAACTCATTCACTCACCACCCTCCTCACAAGCCCCACTACCCAACTCATTACTCACCACCCTCTCCCCACAGCCAATCTGGGGCCACACTTTGGAAAGAATGGGCAAATCGTGGCCAACTCTGACGACCCAGATGATTATGAGTCGCTGAACAACCCGACTTACAACCAGGTCATCATCGACATCACCACCTCCTTCACGGTGTTGGTTGGCATCTTCTTCCCCTCATGCACTGGTAAGGGTTGTGTTCACCTTGTTTGTCTTGTATGCAGGGGCTGGCCAAGTGGTGGTGGTGGTGTGATGAGAAGGTAAACAAGTGGATTTCGTGGTGGTGTGGATGGGAGGCAAACAAATGGTGGTGCTGGTGTGGTTTGGGAAAATAAGCGTAATTAACTTAAAAATACCTTCTTTTATAACTTAATTATTTCTACCTGTACCTGGAGTTTACAAGATTCCCAAAACCTCTGAAGAATATTTATAAATGCACTTGATACCTTAAAATTCACATTCGCGACCTTATGACCACTTCCTTCCTAACCTGATGACCTGACCTAACCTAACCCCATTCCTCCTTTGTATGCTCCCCAAAATACACATGACATATGTTAAAATCCTTATTCGTGACCTGATAACCACTTTCTTCCTAACCTGATTGACCTGACCTAATGACCTGGTGACCTAACAATGCCTCACCCCCGCAGGTATCATGGCCGGGAGCAACAGGTCCGGTGATTTGGCCGACGCGCAGAAGAGTATTCCCATTGGTACTTTGGCTGCCATCTGTACTACCTCCTTCGTGTATCTCTCCTACCTCCTCCTGTTCGCCGGCTCCTACGACATCCTGCTTATGCGTGACAAGTGAGTTATCTCTCTCTTTTTCTCTCTATTTTGTTGTGTCGTATTTGCTGTTTTTTCTATCTCGTGTGTTTGTGTTTGTTTGTTGGTGTTTCTTCTTTGTTTCTTTATTTTTTTCCTTGTTTTAGTGTTATTGTTTCATCTCTCTCTCTTTCTCTATCTCTCTCATTTCTCTTGCTTCAGCTACCCATAATTCTACACATTACCACCACTACCGCCTCACCTCCATCACCTGTCCACTACCCCGCAGGTTCGGCTACAGTGTTGGGGGGTCGCCTGGCCATTGCAGCGATATCATGGCCAAATGAGTGGGTCATCCTGGTGGGATCACTGCTCTCCACCATCGGGGCAGGGCTGCAGTCACTCACTGGCGCCCCAAGACTCATGCAAGCCATCAGCAAGGACAACATTATCCCATTCCTGTCGCCATTCAGTGTGTCATCAGCACGTGGGGAGCCTCTGCGGGCCCTCCTGATTACCGGATGTAAGATATGCTTTTTTTACTTCATTTTGTCACATTAAGCCATCTGCCCATTTGCTCATTCACTTGCCTAACTTAACCTAACCTAACCTAATGTAACCTAATCAAACCAAACCCACTCAATCACCAGCATTTTCTCTCACCAGGCATCTGTCAGCTGGCCATCCTTATCGGCAACCTGGACTACATCGCCCCCATTCTGTCCATGTTCTTCCTCATGTGTTACGGCTTCGTCAACCTTGCCTGTGCCCTCCAGACTCTCCTGCGCACCCCCAACTGGCGGCCGCGCTTCAAATATTACCACTGGTGAGTCTCGCGGCAGGAGGAGAAGGAGTAAGAGGAGCAGGAGAGGGAATGCAAGGGAAGGTTATAACAAGAGATAGGGAGGGTATATTATGATGAAGAGGTGTAGCAGGTAGGAGGAACAGGAAAGAGAACAGGAAAATGATGAAGAGAAATAATATTAATAAACAAGAAATTACTGAAAGAACATTTAAATCAGAGATCGAGAGGGTAGATAAAGATGAAGAAAAGCAGAAGGAGGAGGAGGAGGAGGAGGAAGAAGAGGAGAAAGAGATAAAGACCCACTCTCTCATCCCCAGGTCCCTGTCATTCGTGGGGCTGTCACTCTGCATCACGGTAATGTTCATGACATCCTGGTACTATGCCCTGCTGGCCATGCTCATCGCCGGCATTATTTACAAGTACATTGAGTTCCGAGGCGCAGAGAAGGAGTGGGGAGACGGCATCCGTGGTCTGGCCCTCTCTGCTGCACGCTACTCCCTGCTCAGGCTAGAGGAAGGTTGGTGTTAATGTTGCTGTAATCTTTTCATCCACACCTTCCTATGACTTGATCTCTGAAGAGGGAGGTTTCAAGACATTTATCCTCCAATTTTAGATCACCTTTTTTACCTTTCTTTCAGGACTGGCACCTCAGTGGACCCTTTTTTTCTTGTTACCCTTTATGTTGCTCCTCGCTAGTGCCTCTCTTGCATGAAAAAGAAAAATAAACAGTCCACTTTGCACTAGTGTTAATCTAGGTGTAATCTCCCCCCAGGCCCTCCACACACCAAGAACTGGCGTCCACAGATTCTGATCCTTTCCAAGCTAACCAAGGACCTTGTGCCCAAGTACAAGAAGCTGTTCACCTTTGCCTCGCAGCTCAAAGCCGGCAAGGGACTCACCATCGCTGTGTCTGTCATCGAGGGAGAGTACGCGGTGAGGAGCCTGTTGCCTTGTCTTGAAAATTATCTGTATGTCTGTATGATATGTCTTCTGTACCTTCCCCTCTCACACACACACCTCCCCATCTCTCTCATCTTCACTGTCTCCCTCCCTCTCTCCCTCTCTCACGCACCTCATGTCCACCCACAGAAGAGTTATGGGGAGTCACACGCAGCCAAGCAGAGTCTTCGCCGTGCCATGAATGAGGAGAGAGTGAAGGGCTTTGTGGACACTCTCATTGCCAAGAACATCACCGAGGGAATTAGCCACATGTAAGCCCTGCGTTGCTCCTCACTAACTTCATATTTGTGTCTATTTTCTTCCATGTTTCCATGTTTATTGGTGTTCTCTCATCTTCTTTGTATTTGTTGTTGTTCTTGTATTTATTTTTGCTTCTATTTTAGTTTAATTCTGTCTTTTTCCTTCACTGTTTTCATATTTGCCTCTGTCGTCATTTCTGTATCCACTTTTACTTGTGTTCTCTTCATCTTCCTCTATTTATTTCCTTCTTTCGCTGTCTTCATTTCTTTCTGCCTTTGTCCTCACTTACTCCATGTGTGGCTGTGATTTTCTCTATATCCATCTTTATCTGCATTATCTTCATCTTCACCTCACACTGGTCACTCATCCTCATACTCATTTCATTTCTGCTTTCTTCACTCTTCCTGACAACTTACCATCATCACTTTCACAAGCATCTAGACATGCTACTATCATCCTCACCTCACATTGTTCACTTATCCTCATATTCACTTCATTTCCACCTTCACTCCTGACAACTAACACACCGTCACCCTCCGGCAGCATCCAGACGTGCGGGTTGGGCGGCATGAAGCCAAACACCGTCATCCTGGGCTGGCCGTACGGGTGGCGTCACTCCCCAGACGAGAGGTCATGGCGCGTGTTCCTGGACACTGTGCGTAATGTGTCGGCTGCCAAGATGGCCCTGCTCGTCCCCAAGGGCATCAACTTCTACCCTGATTCCATGTCCAAAGTATCCGGCACCATTGATATCTGGTGGATTGTGCATGACGGCGGCCTGCTGATGTTGCTTCCCTTCCTGCTGCGCCAACACAAGGTGGGTCACTGCCTGTCACCCTTATAGTCCCATCTGTTACCCTCCTCTTGCTCATCCTTTTTTTTTTTTCTATGTAGGAGGGACACTGGCTAAGGGCAACAAAAATCCAATAAAAAAGAAGCCCACTGAGATGCCAGTGTTTCCTGTTTTTTTCCTGCGTTTCTTTTAAGATTAATAAGGGCTAAAGTCAGCTTCTCTAACCACAATTGCATTTTTGTTTCATTTTGTACCAAACATCATGTCGTGCTGTGGTTATTGGCATAGGGCTGTGGCAGTGAGGTGCACCCACACAGGGAAGCTGCATCACTTGGTACAATGAATCACAAGGAGGAACCACATTGGCCTTGCTCAGTAGCCCCTGTAGGAGGTACACCTATCAGAATTCCCCCCTGCCAGAGAAGGAATCCAGCTTAGGAAACATATCGTTCAAACCCCCTAAGGGAAAATAAGATGAAATGATGTAGTGTGGGGGTGAGCAAGACACTTTAACCTTCTGAGCTCAGCGGCTGTCTTACACTCTTTAGAATAAAATTACATGCTTTCGTTAAGTTTCATAGATACTGTTTTGTAATCAGAGCCGTGTGTTGTCTAGTGAAATTCTTGGCATAAAAGTATTGAGTTTCGTATGATATGAAGCTAGAATAGGATCATTTAATATGTCTCAAAAAGTCAGCTGGATTTTAAGGATCAATATTTCTTCAGTGCATTTACAATTACAGTTTTACATTTCTGCTTATAGGTTTGGAAGAACTGCAAGATGAGAATATTCACAGTGGCTCAGCTTGAAGACAACAGCATCCAGATGAAGAAGGACCTCAAGACTTTCCTGTACCACCTCCGCATTGAGGCCGAGGTGGACGTGGTGGAGCTGGTGAGTCCATTGATGACCGTCCACATTCTGTTGTTAGTTACTTTTATTATTTGTTATTTGTTTCGTAGTTTTTGTTGATTTTTTAAGTCTTGTAATTTTTTTCTCTTTGTGTTTTCCTTTTGTTTATCTGTTTCTTTCTTCTTCACTTTCTTGTATCTTCTTTTCGTTTTGTGCAGAATAGTGAAATTAAATTAATTCAAATGTTACTAAGAAAAAGAAAAATTTGGAAGTAGAGGAGATGGAAATTTAGTAAGAAAAGGACAGTTAAAAATAATAAATGAAATATAAACATAATGGAGAAAAAAAAAAATTGAAAACGAAAAAATAAATAAAATTCAGAACAAAAATAAAAACTGGAAACTCAAAAAAAAAGTAAAAAAAAAAAAAGAACAACAACAGAAAACCACAAAAATAAAAACAACAACAACAAAAAATAAAAACAAAACAAAATACAAATAAAAACATCACTAACCCTTTCTTTGGCCGGCAGATGGACAGCGACATTCAGACATACACCTACGAGCGGACATTGATGATGGAGCAACGTACACAAATGCTTAAAGAACTCAGACTCAACAGGAAGGAGAAGCTGAACATAGTAAGTCAATCATTTCTCGTTAGCTCGGAAATTAAACAGGTATTAATCTTATGTAGGAGAGTACAGGTGTGTCTATTCAGATATGTCAGTGCAGGTGTGTTTCGGTTAATGAGCAAATACTTAACTGACTTTTTTCTCCCTTAGTCAGGTGTAAGGCAGTCCACAGGTGTGTTTTCATGAGTTTTTGGTGCTTTCAGTTAGGTGTGGTACGTATGTAGATGTATTCAGGTGTGTTGATTGATTAAAATTTACCTGCTGCTTTCAGAGTCAGGTACATGATGGTCTATATACGTTAATACAGGTGTTTTAATTGATTACAAGATACCTGGTGCTCTGTCAGGTATGTGTTGGTCCATATATAACTACAGGTGTGTTAATTAATGATAATTTGGTGCTTTCAGAGTCAGGTATAAGTTGGTTTGTATGTAAATAATCTCAGGTGTGTTGATTAATGAGAAACTACCTGGCTATACATATATTTGCATGTAAACTGTAGTATGTATAGAGTTCTTAGGAGTTTATAGGAATATGTAATGAAGAATATTGTTAGTGATGTATTTAGAAGTATATTTGATGTAGCTGTGTGTATGTAAACATTTCATACAAATACAGGGCAGATTTCCTCTCTTTTACAGCCTCATTGAATTAAAGTTTCATATTTCACTGTAGAATTAACACAGAATTTAAACGTGGAGATAAGAAATCCTGTTTTTTTATATATATTTTTTCTCTTTTTTTTTCTGATATGAATTAATTGTCTTTCATTGTATTTGTTCTCCAGTGTATTAATTGTGATGGTTGAGTATAGTGTGACCTTGAAGTCGAGGTCACAGGTCATGATTCAGGTCACAGTGATTATGATAATGAGTAGTGATGATTATTGTAGCTCTTTAGGTCATCAGATTTAGTGATATTGTATTAAACCATTTATCTTATATAATATTACTACTGTTCTCTCTCTCTCTCTCTCTCTCTCTCTCTCTCTCTCTCTCTCTCTCTCTCTCCTCTCTCTCTCTCTCTCTCTCTCTCTCTCTCTCTCTCTCTCTCTCTCTCTCTCTCTCTCACATTGACTCCCCCAACCTCTCACTCTCACTCTCTCTCTCCGCCTCTCCCTGCCCCTCCTGGCACGGCCTTTAGTCGGAGCTAGGGTTTGAGGCTGCCGACATTGAGGACAAGCTTCCTTTGGTGTGTGAAAAGCATTTATTACACTCCTCTCTTTGTCTGTCCGTCTGTGTGTCTGTCCGTCTATCTGTCTGTCTGTCTGTCTGTCTGTCTTTGTTGATATTTTTTTTTATTTTTTTTTTGTCTTATTTTTCGTTTCTTATCCTTTATCTGTCTCCTTTTATCTCTTTCTGTCTTTTTTTCTTTGTCATGCCATGTTCATTCTCTCTCTCTCTCTCTCTCTCTCTCTCTCTCTCTCTCTCTCTCTCTCTCTCTCTCTCTCTCTCTCTCTCTCTCTCTCTCTCTCTCTCTCTCTCTCTCTCTCTCTCTCTCTCTCTCTCTCTCTTTGGTTCCAGCTTTGTGATATGCATTCATATTAATTTGTTGGTCTTTTGCATGCTGGTTATGACTCAGTGCATGAAGGCCCCTCTCTCTCTCTCTCTCTCTCTCTCTCTCTCTCTCTCTCTCTCTCTCTCTCTCTCTCTCTCTCTCTCTCTCTCTCTCGCTCTCGCTCTCGCTGTTATTCAGACCTGTCATTCACATTACTTAATCTGTCTCTTTGTTTCTCCCTTTCTAATCAAACTAGTCACTTTTCTTATTTATTCATTCATCTATCCTGTCTGTTTATTTAGTTTCCTGTCCGAATGATGAGTTTTGAGTCAGCCGGTCACTAGCATTTAACCACACACTAACCGATTGCTAGTCTTGGGCGAACGAGTTGACTGGTGACTGGCCGGGTGAGGTGAAGTGAGGTCAGGTCAGGTACAGCCAGGTGCAGTCAAGTAGTAAGATTAAGTACTAGTGAAAAACTCTAATTTGATATAAGAAATACATTAAAGAAAATAAAAACTGGTGAGATACGATTATTTTGACAGCATAGAAAATTGTTAATTCTTGGGGGAAAAAGGGAAAACACACACACACACACACACACACACACACACAGTTTTACATTCTCACCTCTTAGGCTTAACCAGTTTATAATTTCCCAATAGTAAATGACAGAGTTACCTTGCTGAGTTAATTAATTTGATGTAAGTACCTGTGTTTACCTGACTTCACTATTACCTTGCTTATTAATACCACCACTATCATCACTACCATTGTCACTTATGTAATGCACTCTCCCACACATGCACTGGATAGCTATAGATAAGGAGGTACTTGTTAACACACACACACATACACATCAAGATCTTAAGCCCATTAAAATATATAGACAATTACATAACCTTGTCTGAAATCCTGTAAACTGCAACTAAACACACACACACACACACACACACACACACACACACACACACACACACACACACACACACACACACAGACAGTCACCATTCTCCTCACCACACCTGCCTCCCTTTCACACTTTTAACGTTTTGCGAATTCAACTCAAAACGGACATTAGTAGAACATTCAGTTTACTTATTAGTCATTCAATTAGTCCAGTAGTTAGTCAATGCTCTAGTTTAGTTATAACCTTATCTATTTTCCGAGCACATAGTTTCCTGGCAGTATCTTAATCTTATGTGTTTCTTTTCCTGCAGCCGGGAAAATGATAGATTAGCTCTTATTTTTTCTTATTATATTCTCATTATTAGTCCTTACCCCAATATAGAGTTCCTTTTTGGGGTTTAGATTTAGATATATAGAGCTGTAGAGTCTTTTCTACCACCCCTTTTGCTCTTTGCGTGCGTGTGTTTGCGTGTGTGTGTGTGTGTGTCTGTGTGTGTGTGTGTGCGTTTATTTTCTGTATCTTCCTTGATCTCTATTTTCATGCCTTCTGTTGTGTAAGATTCACCCTTGCTAGACTGTGATATATTAAGCAACCAGGTATATATAAAATCACACTTCTTACTGTTATTCATCCAAGCTATACGTATATTTCAGCTTTCTATCAAGTCAAGTAGGTTTAAACATGCTAGGTTGTGATATATTGAGCATCTAGGCAAAGAGAGACACTCACCCTGCCTCTTGTCATTATTTAAGCAAGGTACAGTTAAATATCAGTTCTTTAGCAGCATGTGTGTAGGTGGAGAGGTGGCTGGTTTGGGCAGAGGCAGGGAGAGGAGGGGGAGTGAGGTGAGGCTTGGTTTGGGGGCTGGATGTGAAAAATGACAATTGTCTTAAGTTATCTAAATTGTTTATTTGTGTGTGTGTGTGTGTGTGTGTGTGTGTGTGGACAGATAATAGATAACGCGAGAAACCGTAATCACACACGCATACGCACACACAGTCATTACACAACGCATCATCTCTCATTACCTCATCATATCCTTGCATCACGTTCATCTTAACATCGCACACCTTCTCTTCCCCTTCCCTGGTCATATATCTTTATCATGTCTTTAGTATGATAGTGGTGATGTTGGTGGTGGTGGTGGTGGTGGTGTTGGAGAGAGAGAGAGAGAGAGAATAGTGATGTAATATAGTTGGTGATAATGGTGATGGCTATAAGGATGATTATGTAATATCAACAGCATGAAATGTATACTTTTATTTGCAGATTGAGCCCAATAACATCAGGGTATGGAAATGTTCTGCACCTCCTCTTCTTCCTCTTCCTCCTCCTCTTCCTCTTCCTCTTCCTCGTCCTCCTCTTTTTCAGCCTCCTCTAATAAACGTAGATATTTTGCATTGCCTCTTATATCTAAAGCTGTACACTTCTCTTGTTGTCTAATTAACACACACACACACACACACACACACACACACACAATAATGCATATGTTCCTATATTAGTTTTGTCTTTTATTGAATCTATTTTCGTTTTTTTTTTCTAGTTTATCTAAAATTTCCATTACATTTTTTCTTCTCTTTTAGTTTTCTTCATCTTATTTTCATTCAGTACATACATTTGTTCGTTATTTTATTCTTTGTCCACTTTTCTAATCTTTTTTTAGTTTATCCTCAGTTTCGAAAAACTTTCATCCTCTTTTCTTTTAGTTTCCCTCTTCATTTTATCTGTTTCCTATTTTCTATTTCAGTTTCCTGCACATTATGATTTTCAGGCTTTGATTTCCTTCTTTCCTTTCCTTTTTTTCCTTTCATTTCATCATCAGCTGTGAAATGGAAAGTTTAATTTAAGTTTTTTATTTCAGTTTTGCCATCAGGTGTAAACTTGGTAACCTGACCTTCATAACCTCAATTACATTTATTTTCTTGTTTTTCAGATTATATTACTGCTTAGAAAAATCCCCATATACTTTCTTTTTTAATTTTCTTAGTTTGCTCTTTTCTTTTCTCTCAATTTTTCTTCCTCTTGGTTCAATTTTGCTTTCCTCTGTCTGTTTTACTTTTCAGTCCCTTTTCCTTGAGTCAAACAACAATAACAACAACAAGTACTAGATGTTGTTCAGTCTGGAGCGCTTGGGTCTGAAACTAATGCTGATCTTGAAAGCTCTTTAAGATTTATTAATAGCTCACTGTTATACTCTCTCTCTCTCTCTCTCTCTCTCTCTCTCTCTCTCTCTCTCTCTCTCTCTCTCTCTCTCTCTCTCTCTCTCTCTCTCTCTCTCTCTCTCTCTCAGGAATGCACTTGTTTTGTTTCTTTATTATTAAACAGTAATACCGCTCTTCCTCCTCCTGCTCCTCCTCCTCTTCCTTCCCCTCCTCCTCCTCCTCCTCCTCCTCCTCCTCCTCCTCCTCCTCCTCCTCCTCCTCCTCCTCCTCCTCCTCCTCCTCCTCCTCCTCCTCTGTGTTATGGAGAAATGGCCTGTTGACCCTTGTAGCTTGTGGGGGCCCAGCACACACACACACACACACACACACACACACACACACACACACACACACACACACACACACACACACACACACACACACACACACACACACACACACACACACACACACACACACACAGAACCTCTCGACAACATTTAATTACATGAATATCAAAATTTCTCTTGTATAGTATTAAGAGCAAATCTACTTTTTATGTTCCAATTGGTTACAGATTACATATTATTAAGTATTGTTTAAGTTACTTGAGTTTAAGTTGTAAGTCTTAAGTAAGGTACAGCACAGTGTTTTACTATGTTAAGTTACGTCAAGTGTGTTTTGATGATGAGGTTTAGTACTACTACTACTACTACATACATGTGTACATACAGTTGGTTGAAAATGCCATTAATATGCACGATGCCTTGACCCTTATGTGCAGAATGACTAATTAAAAGCATCGTGGATTGAAGATAATTAAGATTACAGGTTAATTAAACTGTGTGAAGGGAAGAGTAACAAGATCACAACAAAAGTATGACGTGATAAAACAGTAAAAGCAAAAAAAAAAAAAAAAAAGAAGAAGAAAATCACATAACATGAAACAATAAAATAACAGCAATAACTTTATATAACAACCACTAAAGCACTCCAGCGGATGCAGTAAAAAAAAACACTAATTGATTCAACACATAAAAAAAAAACGTAAAAATAAGCAAACTACATAACGATGAGTGACATCACAAACTATCAGAAGCTTTAATCACTGATAACAGAAAAAAATCAATCACATCTTGGCCTGACCTCATTTGCTCATAAGGCATCGTGCTTGACCCTCACAAAACCCTGATAAAAGATAGCACAGGAATGCACAACACACCAGGTGCCTCCCCCCTGGGCCTTGTCTGGGCTGTGGCTGGCAACCCTCACTACTCCCTCGTGGTGGTGCATGTGTGTGTGTGGCGTGGTGTGTGTGGTCACTAACAAGCCCGTGTGCATCCATAAACCTCCCTCTTGCTCTGTAATCTCAAGCTTAGTTGCAGAATTTGGTCTAGTGATTTGTATAAAGTTCTGTGTGAGTTATTTGTTTCATCTTCTTACAAATGTCAGGACTTATTCTCAAATATATTAAGGCTGTGATAGACCAGTTACTAGTTGTTTTCCTTACTTGTCTTCGTTCAAGTTAAAAGAGCAAGTTAATGATTGATTCAAGTGCTTTCATAGTTACATGTTGAAGGTTCATGCCTCCTAAAAATTTAATTAAGAAGAAAGTATTGTTTTCTTGGATCTAAACTCATCTTTTTTCTGTTTTATCCTAATGTAAAGTCAGATTCATGTACTTTTGTGAATCTTTTAACAATATCACAACCAAAATTAAAATACTAGTTTCTTCAAGATTTAAAAAGTTAGGTGACAAAAAGTACAGCACAAAAAAGTGGTCACACTTAAACTGGGCCACAGTGGTGATGAGAGAGGAGCAGTGAGCGGCGAGTCAGTGCACTGACACTCTGCATGACCCACAGGTGCAGGCCATCGTGGACCACCACCACCCAACCGGGGAACACTCCGCCAGCAAGGTGCGCTTCAAGGAGAACGAGCCGGCCGTGGACTCGGATGCAGAGGCGGAAATGGTGAGTGGAATTTCTGCACGTGTTTGTTGAGTGCCTCAGCCTGAAGACTTGTACTGGGTGGCAGCTACTGGGGTCTGTGAGGGACTCCTAATGGTATTTAATGTTCAGTGTTTTATCCTGAGTAGTTTAAGGAGCTGTAATGGTAGTCATGGGAGTGTTTCTTGTTCACTGTCTTATCTTGAGGACTTCTGTAAGGTTTATTGGTAGTTATTGGGTCTTACAATGGCATCTCAAGCTGTGAAGATAAGGTAGAGCTTTTTTTTTCTTTTTTCTTTTTTTTTTTCATGAGAGGCTCTGGCCAAGGGTAACTAAAGGACAAAAAGAAAAAGAAAATACAAGGAAGGCCAGGAAGAGGTGCACATATGTATGTATATAATGCTGAGTGTGACATTGGACATTTCAGAGCGGCACGTCGGAAGACACTGAGAAGAAGAGCAAGAACGAATGCTTCAAGAAACTACTGACACTCAAACCGTATGTGTTGTCTGTTCTGCCTGTACAAGTAGTGATAGTAGTGGTGATGGTGGTGGTAGTAGCAGTGACAGGGGAGGTGGAAGTGAAAAAATCAATTGTGAATGAAAATTTTAGAACCACCAGGGATAGTTAAAGAGACAGTCCATGCTTCCCTCTCTCCTACTCCTCTTTCTTCTCCTCATCCTCCTCCTTTGTTGCCTCCCACTTCATCTTCCACCTCGTATAGTGATTTTAAGCCTCAGTTCTCTCTGGTAGGCCGAGGATGGTTATAAAATCCACACCTTTGTCCTCTCTCTTCCTGTCATCTTTCTCTTCCATTTCTTCCACTTCATCTGCCTAATGGTGTGGGTGACGCTGCAGGGACGAGGCCAACGTGAGGAGGATGCATACGGCCGTCAAGCTGAACGAGGTGATTGTCAACAAGTCCCACAATGCTCAGCTGGTCATCATCAACCTTCCCGGTCCGCCCAAGACGTCCCGCCCAGAGTCCGAGAGCAACTATATGGAGTTTCTGGAGGTGCTGACGGAGGGCCTGGAGCGGGTGCTGATGGTGCGGGGCGGCGGCAGGGAGGTCATCACCATCTACTCCTGAGTGGCGTGGTGGTGCGGAGTGGTGGTGGTGGCGGCGGTGGTGTCACGAGTCACATTCCACACACGCGATGGTTCTTGGTTGTGTGGTGTGGTGTTGGTGGTGAGTGGTGGCGGTGGTGATGGTGCATCCTCCCCCGCCACACTCACCTGAGGCAAGGAGAGTAGTGAGAGGCTGGGCTTGTTGACGTGTGTGATGTAGTGTGGTGTGGTGTGAGGTAGGCAGGTGGTGTGTGTCTGAGTGTCTGTCAGTGGGTGCCAGTGGTAATGCCAAATATACCTGTTTTCCAATGCTGTGTTGTGGCTGCGGTGTGCCAGTGAGGGTCCGCATCTCCATGCCGGGTGCCAACCGCTGGGACCCTCCCTGGCCCCCGCAGCAGTACCTGGCACTCCCTGGGACCAGTTGGCATCCTGGACTGGGTTGTGCTGTTGTGCAGACCTGGCCACCGGTGACTGGTGACTGGTGGCAGGTCTATAAGCTGTGTACATAAAAAGTTATGTGATTAGTGTTCCAAAGGTACAATGAGTGATGAAATCTTTAATATATATACATACGTACATATACATTTATATATATATATATATATATATATATATATATATATATATATATATATATATATATATATATATATATATATATATATATATATATATATACTTATGATTTATTTTAGCTTAGATTAGAAAAGTTGCAAAGTTATGCTTGGTATTTTTTTCCACTATTTATACGTTGGGTTGGTGTGAACGCTCCGGCGAGTTGTGTAGTCACAATACTCAACTTTCAAATGATGCAGTGATGGTGTGATGGTGTCCTCAGACAGTGACGTGCTGTGACACCCTAACTCAGGACACAGAAGCAGCGGCAGCAGCAGCAGTGACAGGCAGCTACGAGGCAGTGACGCGTGTGTGGGCGGAACACTTGTTGTGCTGCTCAGCCAGACTCCGCCCGCTGCCGTGAGACTGGCAGCACACTCCCAGGTGTGGAGGCGTCCTGCCGCACACCGGGTGGCGGCAGCAGCGGCTCAGTGGCGGGCGGCACGCCCACGCCCCGGCCACTGGAGGCAGCTGCCGTGACACCATTCTGTGCTGCCTGCGTCAAGTTCAGCTACTTAGGAGGTCTTAGTTGTGATTGTAGTATATTAAGTTCATTGTCAGTGTAAGAAGAAAGTCTCTAATGATTACTGTTGACTAATATTAGCCCACAAAGCAAATAAAATAGAAGACCAAATGCCATGTGATACTTTCTGAACAGCTCACAATGTCGCAGCGTCACCCGGACGGATGGAACGGTGCCGCGCTCTGTCCGGGCGAGTGTGTCCCATGGCACACCCGGCAGTGTCTCAGGGCAATGACGACAACAACAACAACAAACAACAACAACAACAACAACAACAACAACAAGCCATCACTCACTCAACACCCCAAGCTCTTTATCCTATTCCTGTGTGTTGCCTCCTCTTCACCCTTGTTCTGGTAAAGGCATTTGTGCTGCTAACTCTAAGTGTCTCAGCTACAGTAGTTCACAAGCTCATCAGTGTTGCTTCTTTCCTTTCATTCCTTTTGAGTGTTTCGCCTTCCAGCCATTGAAATCAAAGCCGTTCTCACGTCACGCCTGGGAATGTCTGGCCCGGCTTCCCGGTCCTGGCGGTGCAGCGCCACACAAATGTGAGTGAGCTTCCACGCCGGCCGGTGGCGTCCCGAGTGCGCCAGCCACACCCTGAGAGGCTCGGCGCTCTCCTTGTCTCGGTGGACACGCCAGACACTGCACTTGTTTTGTTGCTCCTGAGATGAGTCCAGATTTCCATGGTAACTTTAGGCTGATAGATGCAGATGTGTGTGCTTGAGTAGCCCGGTCCGTTCCTTACGTTCAGCGAGTCGCTTTCACCTTTCCCGTAGCCGGCCAGCGAGAGGTAGCGTGCGTGAGGCCGGCGCTGGTCTCTGTGGCGGCCGCAGCAGGTCCAGGGCGGCTGTGGCGGCGCCGACAGAAGGCCAGCGTTGCGTCAGCTCACGTTTGTTAATAATGGACAATCAAGCTAAACATTTTCCTTTTGTTTTGGTGTTTTCTCACAAGTTTTAGGCTGAACTGTTCAAGTTGTAGGCTAAGAATTCCCTCGCAGACTTATTTACATAGAGTAGGAATTCTTTGTTGATTTACATGACAATATTGCCAAGAGTTTAGACCCTCCTCCCTCAACTAGCAACTCTCACAGTAACCTTTCCAATAGTTGTAATTGTAAAAGAGTTACACGACAATATTACTAAGGCATTAAGTCCCTGTAGCTGACATTTTTATAAAGTCTCCTTTCACACATAAACACACACACACACACACACACACACACACACACACACACACACACACACACACACACACATGCACACACACAAGGAAACATGTCCAGTAACAACTTTTGGTTTTCCTGCAGGTGTTAGAAAGATCCTGTGACAGAGGAGACCAGCTTTCTAGGAAGGCCTCAGAATATTTACAAAACCTCCCTGCCACCAGGTGAGGACAGACAGACCGAGGTACAACAGTCTTCAAAACACTTCAAGCATCACAGACCATACACAGTTCAAAAACACAAAACTTCTATGGTAGACTGTAAAAAAAAAAAGAGATTTGTCTTTTGACCAACATCTGTAAGAAAAATTGTTCAAATGTAAACATTCACATAGCAAACAGACTCAAAGAAATGGTTCAAATACAAGAAAAAAAAGTTCTGATATAAATGCAAACAGATTTTTTGAGTGTATAAATACTCTTCAATACTTTCAAAAACTTATAGAATTCTTTTGAGATGCTTCTAGGTGTGTATCTACCACCAGCCAATTTTATTACACTAGTGTGACTCTTTTACCGGCGCACTGGCTAGTTGTGAGGCGTCTGTCACCTTCTACTGGCAGCACGCAACCCTTCATGACCACAGCGAGTCTGAAGTGACAAGCAGTGTGTGGGGCTGCAGGGGTGCTGTGTGGAGACTTAGGGGCTGTGGTGGTAAGATCAAAAAAGCGTGTTTGGTGATGCACACTCCCTCCATCACCACCTCCCAGCCCAGCGTAGTGGTAAGCACACTTTGTACTCCCTTCCCTCCCTTGTAGGTCCTCGCCGCCCCTGGTCGGCTGCCACACACAATGCACAGACACAAAGCTCTGTCTATGGGTTTAAAAGCATTACCCTCTTGGAAAGTCACTCCTGGATCTTGTTCTGTTAAAAAGTTGTTTGTGGAACTGGGAAAAAAATTAGTATTTGTGGTGCATTTATTAGGAAATTAACCAAAAAATAGCTTCATTTGAATACCACAGATTTGAGAGTTGCATCTGGCCGTTGTCTCATTACGATCACTTGTGCAGCTGTGTAAAATTACCCGTCATTAATACTTGCAATCTGAAAAGTTAATTCATCCCTTCTTATGTTCATCGTAAACCACTGAAAAAAAAAATATCAAGGATCCTTAACACAACCAAACGTAAGAATAAGTGTACTGACAAGAATCATCCTGCCGGTGTGCCCTTGGGAGTAACATTGCAGCAACCCAGCCAGTGTGTTACAGGGGCACCGTTCCCTGGAGTGCCGTGAGGGAGGGTGCCAAGGGTTTACACTGGCACTCACCCACACCCCAGCCCTGACACAAGCTGAGTGGAGTCTTGTCTATGGCAGGCTTTGTGCTGTAATGTTTTCCCTTCTGTCGGCACACGCACACACAAGCCCGGCACTCACACAGATGCAAGCTCATTGTAGTGTCTGTCGGAGGGTTTGTGCTGCAACATTTTCTCTTTGTATAAACTGAACGTCGATGGGAAAAATGGCACGGATTTGTTACAAGTGAGGAGAGGTGACTTCCTTCTTTTCTGGTGGTGTGTGTGGAGGAGCAAGCCCTGTCTTTGTCTACTACTTTGTACTGCTACACACAAGGGAACAGGAGGCCACGTAAACTTGTGTAAAAAGAAAACGAGGTACCGAAAACTTGAAACCGATGTATTTAAGTAACCGTTTTTTGTAAATAGCATCGCAGCAGCAGCAGTGTCGTCCGCCACCGCCGCCACCACCGCCCACACACCCTTCTCAGTGAGGCCGTGGCGGGGGCGCTGGCGGCACGACTCAGACTAATACCGGCAGAATGTAGGATCGTGAGGTGTTTGTTAGGCAAGTGTTTCCAATATTTCCAAATGGCTCAACTTTTGGTCTTGATGGCTGAAGAGTGAAGGTGGTTCCCAGGACACAGCGTCACCTCAAAAGTCACCAGTCAGACTCACTAAACTCGTGTCTCATGTTGCCCTAAAGTAAATTTTTCCCCTTGCTCTGTTCATCACTGCTCCTCTCCTCTCTCTATAATAAGCAAGTCAAGTTTTACAGTAAAGAAGAAGGCTTGGAATCTGTCTCTGGCCCACCCATTCTCTCCATCAAGGAAGAAAAGGTTTAAAATTTTGTCTCTCTAACAAGGAACAAGAAATGATGCTAAGGAGGAAGAAAAGAACAGAATTAAACTGGTCAAAAAGAGAGGTTTTAAATTGTCTCTGTAACAAGGAAGGGAAGACAAACTCTGTATCTGCTGTCAGAGAGGAAGAGGAAGAAATTTAACACCTATCTGAAGCCTTCCTCTCTTCTCTATGCCTGGGAGGAAGAAAAGATAAAATTTAAGTCCTGATCAAGAAAAGAGGTTTACAATTTTATGTGTAATAAAAAAGCTATGCAAATTATAACTACTGTATCAAAAAGGAAGAAAAAAGATATATTAATTTCATCTAGTCTTCCTCTCTTCCCTGTACCAAGGAGGAAGAAAAAAAAAAAGAAATTAAACTCATCTGGCCCTCTCATGAATATTTTTTTAACTGGTAACAATCAATAGCTTTTTTTTTTTTATCTCAGC
This sequence comes from Scylla paramamosain, assembly GCF_035594125.1. NCBI lineage: Eukaryota > Metazoa > Arthropoda > Malacostraca > Decapoda > Portunidae > Scylla > Scylla paramamosain. The sequence continues at coordinate 513,467 of NC_087197.1, read as the reverse complement.
TTAATAACCATTTAATTATCTTAAACAGCCGGGGCACAACAACCAGCTGTTATGCCTGAAGTGCAGTGGCGCCTCAGAAAACGGCAGAAAACTTGCACCATAACTAAGATTGAGAGGCGTGGTAGAAAAGTTATAATCTATCAACATTTATCTTTCTCTGAACTAAGGAAGGGATTGTGAGGAGAGGCCATGGTGGTCAGAGATAAGGAAGAAGAGGAGGAAGACTTGCAAATCTATCTACGTCTTTGTTTCTCTGTATCAAGGGAGGAGTTGAAAGTTTGTCGAAGTAACGCACACGTTCCTGGGACCCACTCGCTCTCACCTCATTCTCATTTTAATAATCTCCGTGCTCAAATCTATAACTTTATGTAGGAATGTAGGGAACTGTGTGAACAACAAAAAAAAAATAATAAATTGTAGACTGTCTGGATTTTTGGTGTGAGTGCGTATGAGAGTGTGAGTGTGTGTGTGTACGTACGTTTAGAAAGCTCCACAACAGCTCACAGCAAAATCACAGCACTCTAAAAACCAGAAGTACTGTTAATGACACTTTAAAATGCTCCTATCCTTGACAAACTCCGCAATAACGTGTGATGTAAATAAACCAAAGAGGAGCATCAAATTTATTCAGACTGGGAGGAGATACGGCGAAGCGAGGCGGGACGAGGCGAGGCTAGGCTAGTATAGTCAGTCAGTCAGTCATTCTCTTGTCAGTGTAAATACAATGACCAAAAGGCATTAATTGAATAGGATCATGAATTTATTGTTTTGGGGCAGGGAAAGGTGATCACATATCCAAATAAAGGTATATAATAGTCACTAAGATGTCTTGTTATAAATATCCAAGAGAGAGAGAGAGAGAGAGTGAGAGAAACACCTAATTATCAGAAACATTAATTCGTTTATGAAAATTATATATATTACATTTTTTTTATAGATTACTTGGTGTTTGTAATTAATGTGACTGAAAATAGGAAAATAAAAGTTAATTATCTGTAAAATTAACGAGAAGAAACGTAAATAGAAAAAAATGAAAAAAAGAACGGGAAAAGAAGAAAAGAAGAAGAAAAACTAAGAAGACAAAGATGAAAATTAAAGAAATATGAGGGAAAGAAAAAAATTAACTAATAAGGAAAGACAGAAAGAAGTGCAGTGAAATGAGAGATAAGAAATAATAATAACAAGACCAATAGTAGAGAAAGAAAGAAAAACAGAGAATAATTAAATCAGAGAAACTTAGGTGAGTGGAAGAATGAAGAAGAATGAAGGAAACAAAAGAAAACAGGAAAAACAATAACAACAGAATATTTGTGTTAGTGAGAAATAAAAAAAAAGAAAACAAGAAAAGAGAAAAAAATAAAAGAAAAGACGTAACAATAACAACAGAACAGGAAAAGAAGGAAAATAACACCAACAGAAAATTTTGTTAGTGAAGGAGTGATTGAAAACCGGAATAAAGAACAGGAAAAAAGAAAAAAAAAAAGAAAGAACATAAAATAAGAGATAAAAGAGGAAAAAAGCAACATAAACAATTAAAATAACAACAAAATGTAGTAGTGATGAAGAGACGAAAGTAATATCTAAATAATAATGATGATGATGATAATGAAGAAGGTGATGATGATAGCGATGTACTTAAATGATCCAAAAAGACATATGTAACTATAAAAATGTAATTAAGACTCATGTAATGTAATCAGGCTGTACTTAAATGTGGCTGTGTGTGTGTGTGTGTTTGTGTGTGTGTGTGTAAGAACTGTTAATTAGTCAAGATATATATTAATCATAACTTTGTATGAGAGAGAGAGAGAGAGAGAGAGAGAGAGAGAGAGAGAGTGGAGCGTGCGATCTAGTCAGTTACATGTGTATGTGCGTGTGTGCGTGCGTCAGTGACCAGGATGAGGGACCTTTGAAATTCTGTGATGGGACGAAGAAGCAAGGACTAAACTATTTTTTGGTAATGTTGATTTTGTACGCCCGAGAGATTCCGATGTAAAGATTTTTTGAAATATACGAGAGAGAGAGAGAGAGAGAGAGAGAGAGAGAGAGAGAGAGAGAGAGAGAGAGAGAGAGAGAGAGAGAGAGTATATTAACCTCCTCTTCCACTAATTCCTGAACCCCGAGATGTGACGGACGGCGCGCGAGTGACGCAACGCAACACAACGCAACGCGACGCTAATAAATAAACGGAGAGATGTTAAAACTGATATAAACCATAAAAAAAATAATAATAATAAATAAAAAATCGCAAAAAAACAAAAACAAAACAAAAAAAGATATTAGTAGATCATTTTAACGACGTTTTACTAATGTATTCTGCATTCTCTCTTCTTTAGTATATTTATTTTTAGATGCGCAACATACTTCAATTATCGTACTACTACTACTACTACGTACATACATACATACATACATACATATAGCGCAATTATTATTATTATTATTATTATTATTATTATTATTATTATTATTATTATTATTATTATTATCATCAAAGAAGACTATCAATATATGTAATCTTTATGACTAATTATTGTCCACACATGATGCACCTTCATCTGTCATAGTCAACAGTTATGGGGAGAGCAAGGCTTGGGATGGACCCGATAGAATTTCATTAATTAAAGAAAACGGGAACAGCAACAGTAATAGTATTGATTGTTTTAAGGGATTGGACAGGAGAAAAAAATAATAAAATAAATAAATAAATAAATAAACAAGCCCCAGATAGGGAAAAAAGTGGAAATCTTTGGAGAAACTTGATAAAAACTACGATAACAGTACTTGTATTGGTTACCGTAAGGGAATGGACAGGAAAAAAAAATATAGGGAAAAAAGTGGAAATCTTCGGAGACTTGATAAAATTTAGTTGCGATAGAGGAAGTAATAGTGGGAAAAATGCAAAAGATATGAAGACGTTAATAAAAAAAATGATAATGATGATAGTAATTGTAGTAAAATTTAGGGCAGAGAGAGGAGCAGCAGGGAAAATGGAAATCTCCCGGAAAACTTAAAGGAACGTAGTAAAAATAAGGTGAGGCTAATAATTGTAGTGATGGTAATGATGGATGGCTGCACTGACACCTGGAACAGAGGCAGCGACAGGGAAAAAAATAAAATAAATAAATAAATAAATAAATAAAATGGAAATGTTTGCAGGAAGTTAACTTAGCATAATTTGAACCACGAAGAATAGGGAAGGCAAGAATGTTAAATAGAAAAAAAAAAAAAAGGAAGAAGGAAAAAAAATAAAAATTAAACTAAATGAGAAATGAGAAATAAGGAAAAAAAAAAAAAAAACTAAATAAACTGCAGTGTGTCAAGATTTTCCAAGATAATCTGAATGTTTCCCTCCCAAGTGTTGTTGTTTCCTGCCTGACTCCTTCCCCCCACCCCCCTTCACCGCCTCACGCCACGTCATCCTCCACCAGCACGTCAAAACATGTTACAAGTTACCAGCATTTCAT
>NC_087197.1:492500-507500 GCF_035594125.1 Scylla paramamosain | reverse complement strand
CACTGTTACCTTACGCTCGCCGCCCCTCCCCCGGCCCCCGTCTCTCGTAAAGTCATGATTTTAGACAATAACGAGTAATAAGTCGATGCAAAACACGCCAAAATCTAAAATAAATAAATAGATAAATAAATAAAGTAAAAAAAATCGCTGGAGCCATTATGATAAATTTTCGATGTACTTAAAGAGGTTGAAAATAAAGAGAAGTAAGAATTGTCGCTGTTTCAAGGGTAAGAACAGTAACAAATATCTGGAAACACCTGAATATTCTTAGAAAACACTGGAAATATTGAGAGAGAGTGACTGAAAGGAAGGAAAATGTCAGAATGGTTCTAGCTGATAACGTCATTGGTCATGGAGGCGACCACAGGAAAGACACCATCCAATCTGCCTCACGTAAGCCTTCATCACACCAAAACCAGGTAATGGCGGATATATCTGAGCAGCGGATATGAAAGCTTAGACATGCAGCCACTTTTTGCGACAGTTTAGCTTATAGTGAATGAGAGATAAAGCAGATAATGGCTGATATATATAAGGATGACCTCAGATGATTTGTTTGCTTACATTTTGAAAGTTTCATTTTTGGCGGGTTTTTTTTTTTTTTAATTTCCTGTCAGTTTTCTTTTTTTTTTTTTTTTTTTGCCTTTTTATTTTTATTTTAGGTTTAATTACTTAATTGGCCAGGAGGTTAGAAAAATTACGTTAAGCTAGGTTATATTAGTTTAGGCCCGTGGAATATCGAGTTACATACATACATCTGTTTTAATTCCCTTTTCTATCATTTGTGGTTAATTTGTTGATATTTTGTCCACTGATGTTTTCGTTACATTTATTGCTATTCTCGTTTTGATTATGCTGGAATTTTCTCTAAGATTTTATGAAAGATTTGTTATTTTCATTTGACAAGTGTGTGTGTGTGTGTGTGTGTGTGTGTGTGTGTGTGTGATGAAATACAGAAAAACCTTAAATAAGAGACCAATGAGACTGAGTATAAACCAAATGATATAACAATTATATAAACCAAAGTATAAATAAAAAAACACACTAAATAAATATCTAAATACATTTTAACACAAGAATCTACAATAAAAATAGGGAAGCAAGATAAGACAAGAGTGAGCAAGTGAGACTGAATATAAAGACCCCGGGGTGTTGTGGCTAGCGAGTGATGTAAGTGTTGTGGGCTGGTGTTGCGTGAGGCTGTGGCGGTGTGGCGGTGGTGTAGCGGTGTAGCAGCATCACATCACATCACAGCACAGCACAGCATGGCACACAGGCTAGTGACGGCCGCCAGGAGGGTGGACAGAATGCTGCACAGGGGCCTAAAACGAGCTTCTCTTAGCCCGCTGTGGGTGAGTAGATCGCTAACCTCTCTCTCTCTCTCTCTCTCTCTCTCTCTCTCTCTCTCCTCTCTCTCTCTCTCTCTCTCTCTCTCTCTCTCTCTCTCTCTCTCTCTCTCTCTCTCTCGTAGCCGTTTCTCTCTCTTTAATTCCTGTTGGGTGCTTACATAAATCTCTCTCTCTCTCTCTCTCTCTCTCTCTCTCTCTCTCTCTCTCTCTCTCTCTCTCTCTCTCTCTCTCTCTCTCTCTCTCTCTCTCTCTCTCTCATAACCTAATCTATAATGTTACGTACCAATTCTCTCCTTCCCCTCTCACTCCACCTATTCCTCTCCCCCCCTCCCCTCACCACACTACTCTCACTCTCTCTTTCTCCCGCAGGTGGGGCAGCAGGTAGCCAAGATGGAGTCCCCCCACAGCTTCTCTCTCCTGCAGCAGTGGTACCAACTCTGCCAAAAACCTCCCAGGGGTTTTGAGAAGTATTTTCGGGGGGCGGCAGGGAAGCAGGGGGCCCCGGGGAAGGGTGGCAGGAAGGATGGGGGGCAGGGAGATGCAGGCCCCCCGCCCCCTCCCCCCAGTAAGGTCCCCCACCCGCCTCCCACTGGCCCCAAGGATCCTTTCTCCATGAATTTATTTGGTTCAGGGCCTAAGTAAGTTATTTGTTTGTTTGTTTGTTTGTTTGTTTGTATGTTTGTTTATTTATTTATCTGTTTTTTTTAGCTGGTTGTGGAATGATGTTTTTTTTTCTTTCATTTTCTCTTTATTCTTTTTTCTCGCTTTCCTCCTCCATCTTCTTCGTTTTTTTCTTTCTTTCTCTTCCTTCTTCTTTTACATCATCTCTCCTTCATTTCTTTTTGCTTTCTCTCTTTCTTTCTTCACCATCTTCTTTGTTCATCTTTTATATTCCTCCTCATTCTTCTTCTCTTGCTCCTATACATCTACTACTACTACTACTACTACTACTACTACTACTACTACTACTACTACTACTACTACTACTATTACTACAACTACTCCTTCTCCTCCTCCTCTCTGCTACAGGACAGGTGGCGGTGGCAGTGGGGGTCGAGGGGGCCCCAAGCCGCTGGGCGAGGGAGGGGAGAGGGAGAGGTGGGTGGCGCTGGCTACGCTGGCGGCTGTGGGTCTCCTGGGGGTGGCGGCTTACTACCAGATGAGCTACAGGGAGATCACTTGGAAGGAATTCTCGAAAAAGTATGTATTTTATTGTTTTCTTCGTCTTGTGAGTTGTCTCCACCAGTTTTTCTCTCCCCCAACCAGCTGCTAACTCTGTACAAGGGCCCTATCCGTCCATGTATGGAGTATGCTTCACTTGTACTGGGGTTCCACTCATACCACTCTGCCAGACAGGGTGGAATCAAAAGCTTTTCGTCTCATCAACTCCTCTCCTCTAACTGACTGTCTTCAGCCTCTCGCTCATCGCCACAGTGTTGCATCTCTCGCTGTCTTCTACTGCTTTTTTCATGCTAGCTGCTCTTCTGATCTTGCTAACTGCACGCTTCCCCTCCTCCCACAGCCTCACTGCACAACACTTTCCTTCTCTCACCCCTATTCTGTCCTCCCACTAATACAAGAGTTAACAAGTATTCTCAATCATTCATCCCTTTCTCTGATAAACTCTGGAACTCCTTGCCTGCTTCTGTATTTCCCCCTTCCTGTGACTTGAACTCTTTCATGGGGGAGGTTTCAAGACTTACCCTCCAACTCTGGATGATGCATTTTAACCTTAATTTTGAGACTGGCACCTCAATAGGCCTTCTTTCTAAAATTTTGTTGTCTCTTGGCCTATGCATCTCTTACATGAAAAATAGATAAATAGGAACACAAGGGTTGGTGCAGGAAGCCATTAGGTCTACACTTGGCAATCCCATTATAAAACATGCATCTATTTTCACCTGTTTGCTCACCTGTCACCTGTGTTGCAGTTACCTGGCCAAGGGGATTGTGGAGAAGCTGGAGGTGATCAACAAGAAGTGGGTGCGCGTTAAACTCATGCCGGGAAACCAAGTGGAGGGCGCGGTGAGTGTGTGTGTGTGTGTGTATGTATGTATGTATGTCCACCATCATCATCTTGCCTCTGTCTATTCCTTGCTTCCTCAAATTTTCATTCCTGCTCTTTTATTTTCATCTTTATCCACTTCTCCTTCCCTCCACTTCTACTTTCCATCATTACCCCCTCCTGCATCTCTCCTGCTTTCATTCCTTCAGTGTGTGTGTGTGTGTATGTTCATAGATGTACCTTAACCTGACAAAACCCTTTACATAATGAAAAAAAACAGCCAATTAAACTCTTGCTTTCTTACCTCAAACACTCTCTCTCTCTCTCTCTCTCTCTCTCTCTCTCTCTCTCTCTCTCTCTCTCTCTCTCTCTCTCTCTCTCTCTCTCTCTCTCTCTCTCTCTCTCTCTCTCTCTCTCTCTCTCTCTCTCTCTCTCTCTCTCTCTCTCTCTCTCTCTCTCTCTCTCTCTCTCTCTCTCTCTCTCAGACTCACACACACTCCCTGACACCCTACAAAACTTCACTGTGCTTACCTCTCTCTCTCTCTCTCCCTCTCCCTCTCTCCAGACGACCCTGTGGTTCAGCATTGGCTCAGTGGACGCCTTTGAGAGGAACGTGGAGACGGCACAGCTGGAGGCAGGGATTGAGCCGAGCAACTACATCCCTGTGGTGTACAAGAATGAGTTGGAGGCTGCAACCTTTACCTCCTTCCTGCCCACCCTGCTTATCATTGGTGTGTGTGTGTTTGTGTGCGTGTGTGTGTCAGTTGTTTAGTGTGTCAGTCAGTCAGTTAGTTAGTCTATAAGTGTGTGTGTGTAAGAAAAATTACAAAATAAGTTAAAAATGACAAAAAAACACATTAATTTCTACTTATTTATCAGTTTTATTAGAAAGTAAGGAAAAAATATCCACTCTCATCCACTTGTATCCACTCCATGCGTCCTCCACAGGGTTTCTGATCTTCATGATGAGGAGGTCAGCCCAGATGATGGGTGGATCAGGCGGGCGGAGGGGTGGAGGGCTCTTTGGCGGAGTGATGGAGTCGACTGCCAAGATGGTCAACCCTACGGACATTGGGGTCAAGTTCCTGTGAGTGGTGGTGGTGCTTGTGGTGGTGGTGGTGGTGGTGGTGGTTTTCCTGTTCTCTCTCTCTCTCTTTCTCTGGCAAATTTTTTTTTTTTTTTTCACTTTTTCATTTTGCTCTTTTTTTCTCTTCTTTCACGTTTGTTTCCCCTTTCTCTTCGTAATTTCCTCCTTTCGTTCCTCTTTTTTTCATTCTCTTTTTTTTTGGGTTGTCTTTCTCTCAGTATGTTTCAAATTTGATGTCACTTTTCTCTATATTCTACACACGTGTCTTCTCATATTTTCTCCTGGTCGCAACCTGTCAGCGCATCAGTCCCCTTTCTCCTCTCGGCAGGGACGTGGCGGGCTGCGAGGAAGCCAAGGTCGAGATTATGGAGTTTGTCAATTTTCTCAAGAACCCACAGCAGTACACAGAGCTGGGTGCCAAGATTCCTAAGGGGGCCATTCTGACGGGTGAGGGCCTGTCTGTGTGTCTGTGTGTGTGTGTGTGTGTGCGCTATTCATTTATTTGTTTATTTTATTTACTTATTTTTTATTTTTGAGTCCTCTTCCCTCCCCTTCCCTTCCCAACTCCTCACTTCCACATCTCTGCCATACAGCACACCTCACCTTACACCCCCTCCACACCTCCACACTCCCTTGCACCTTGTTCCCTCACCCCAGCTCACCCCCGTCTGTCTCCGCAGGGCCTCCCGGTACTGGCAAGACCCTGCTAGCAAAGGCCACAGCAGGGGAGGCAAACGTTCCTTTTATTTACGTCTCTGGCTCGGAGTTTCTGGAGATGTTTGTGGGTGTTGGCCCGTCCAGGGTGAGTATAGGATGTCTGCAGGATGTCTGTTGGTTATTAAGATGGTAGGATTGTTATTTAAGCTTTTCCAATTAGATTACACATTTTTCTCTAAGGATTTACTTTTTTTGTAGGAGTGTAAAAGTGTAGGATAGCTGTAGGATATCTGTGAAGGATGTGAGGGTAAGGATATGGCAGTAGGATGCCTATTTAGGACGCTAGTTTGATGTTTGGTGTTTTACAGTGAATTCTGAACTGGTAAGGATGTGTTCAGTGGGTGTCAGGATGTCTAGGGTGAGTTTAAGGGTGTAGGATACCTGTAGGATGTCTCTGTAGGATATCACAAGTGTACGGGGATTATTGAGGATGCTACAGTTATATTTAATGTTCTAGTTTTTTTTTTTTTATCCTCTGCATATACCTGACTTATTCCCAACACACTTGACACTCCCCAACACACATGACCCCTACCCCAACACACCTGACTTACTCCCAACACACCTGACCTCCTCCCAACACACACCTGTCACTCCCCAACACACCTGACCACTCCCCAACACACCTGATCACTTCCCAACACACACCTCTATCTCCCCAACTCATCTGACACTCCCCAGCACACCTGACCCCCCTCTCAACACAACCCATCTCCCCAACACAGCTTACCCTCTCCCAACACACATCTTCACCTCCCCAGCACATCTGACTCACCTCTTACAGACCTGACTCACCCCCTACACTTCCAGGTAAGGGACATGTTTGCAATGGCGCGGAAGAACGCACCTTGTATTCTCTTTGTGGATGAGATTGACGCAGTGGGGCGGAAGAGGGGTGGAAAGAGCTTTGGTGGACACTCGGAGCAGGAGAACACCCTGAATCAGCTGTTGGTGGAGATGGATGGTGAGGAGGTGGAGGAGGAGGAGGTGGAGGAGGAGGAGGAGAAGGAGGAGGTGTTGTATGTGTGTGTGTGTGTGTTGGTTAGGTTGTGTTATGTTGTATTGTGTTTTTTGTTTTGTTTTTTTTTCATCATCTTCGTCTTCCTCTTCTTCTTTGTCTTTCTCTTCTTCCTCCTTCTGCTCATCATCATCATCATCTCATTTTCTTTCACCATCGCCGCTGTTGTCACTGTCCTTTCCTCCTCATTTGTTTCTTTCTTTTTTTTTGTCTGTTTTTTCTCTGTTATTCTTTGTGTGTGTGTGTGTGTGTGTGTGTGTGTGTGTGTGTGTGTGTGTGTGTGTGTGTGTGTGTGTGTGTGTGTGTGTGTGTGTGTGTGTGTGTGTGTGTGTTTATCAGTCTCTCTCTCTCTCTCTCTCTCTCTCTCTCTCTCTCTCTCTCTCTCTCTCTCTCTCTCTCTCTCTCTCTCTCTCTCTCTCTCTCTCTCACCATGAATTGTGTACTCCTTATCTTCCTTCCTTCCTTCCTTCCTTCCTTCCTTCCTTCCTTCCTTCCTTCCTTCCTTCCTTCCTTCCTTCCTTCCTTCCTTCCTTCCTTCCTTCCTTCCCCACCACCACCACCCATTCATTCCTTCTTCATTCCCCACCATCACCACCAGCACCACCACCCTCTCTTCTCACCACAGTCACCACAATCCCTAACTTCACTACCACTCCTGACACTCTCTCTCCACCCAGGCTTCAACACCACCTCCAATGTAGTGGTGCTGGCGGCCACAAACAGGGTGGACATCCTGGACAAGGCGCTGCTCAGGCCGGGGAGGTTCGACAGGCAGATCTTTGTTCCCCCGCCAGATATCAAGGGACGTGCTTCAATTTTCAAGGTGCATCTTGGCCCCCTGAAGACGCACTTGGAGAAGGACGACCTCGCACGGAAAATGGCTGCCCTCACTCCTGGATTTACTGGTACAAGTGGTGGTTTATGTATTAGGTTTTTATATCATTTTACTTATTTTCATTATTTTATTATTTACTGAAATGTCTTAGTTCTGTTAGCTGTCCCACAGTTTCAGAATTAGAGGTGCTGTGTAGGGAAACTCTCTCATCTTGAAGGGCAGGGTAAGCCAGTGTGTGCTGTGGGACCTTGCTGTGGACGTACCTACATCTGCTGTGGTTTCAGGGTTAGAGAAGGTGCTGGGTAGGGAAACAGTCTCATCTTGAAGGGGCAGGGAAGCTAGTGTGTGCTGTGGGAGCCTTGCTGTGGATGTATGTGTCCAGCTGTGCTATGCCTAAGCTTCTGGGGTGCAGTACGGTGGTCCATGAGGCTTTAAGAGTGTGAATGGTGTGTCTGTGAGGGTGTGGTGCCTTGTGGGTTACCCTGTGTAGGATTACCAGCTTGGTGTATAGGTAGAGATGGTGTATTCAGTGTTACCCTCATCCTATCTGGCATCCATACCCAAACACACAAACACCAACATCAGCACACACTTCTTTCACCCTGTTTGGCATTCCCACCCGATCAAACTTACCTTATCCTCACCCAATCACACTCACACCCTAACAAAGTCAAACGCACCACAATTTCACCCTACCTGACATCTCTACCCTAGCATTTCACCTCATCTTCACCCTAACACACAGGCGCAGACATCAGCAACGTGTGCAATGAAGCAGCCCTGATTGCAGCCAGGGACGCAGAGACAGATATCATCATGAAGCACTTTGAGGCTGCCATTGAGCGTGTGGTGGCTGGCATGGAGAAGAAAACCAATGTACTACAGCCGGCAGAGAAGAAAACTGTTGCCTTCCACGAGGCCGGCCATGCTGTGTGTGGCTGGTTCCTGGAGCACGCTGACCCACTGTTAAAGGTCGGTGCTCGGGTGATGTGGTGGTAGGGACAGGGGGTCATAGAGTCAGGGTGTGTTGCTTTTCACTTCTAATATATAAGTTATCTGGTGTGTGGCTGGTTCCGGGAGCGTGGTGGCCCTCTGTTGATAGTTAGAGGTGCTGGGGTGATGGGGTGGTGGTGGTAGGGGTAGTAGGTGAAGAACAGGCAGTGTGTGTGTGTGTGTGTGTGTGTGTGTGTGTGTGCGGTCTGTTGGTAGGGTTAGATTCTACAACAGATCCTTTCCTTCTGGTTTCCCAATGTGGTTTAAACTAATACCTTCCTTCATACACACCAAGACCAGATGGCCCTTCATTCCGACCCCTACATACCCCAGCAGACTATCCTTCCTTTGCTCTTCCCCCTGCAGCACCTCAATCATTAAAAAAAAAACACACATCTCCTTACATTCTCATCCCTTTGTGCACTAACCCACTGCCGTTTCTCTCTACTACACTGTTCCCCACACACAAGCATTAGTCCCCTCATGCTTAACCTAACCTAACCTAACCTAGCACACACTCATACCTCTCCCGTATTCCCAAACACACACACACACACAAACCAAACATTTTACATCCTTCTAACACTGTCACTCACCCCATCACAACGCTGGCCCTCACACAGTCTCTCCTCCTGCAGGTGTCCATTATACCCAGAGGAAAGGGCCTTGGCTATGCCCAGTACCTACCTAAGGAGCAGTACCTCTTCACCAAGGAACAGCTATTTGATCGAATGTGTGTGATGCTTGGCGGCCGCGCTTCTGAGAGTATCTTCTTCGGCGCTGTGACCACCGGCGCCCAGGACGACCTCAGTAAAGTGACACGCTCTGCCCAGGCCCAGGTGAGGTCGTGGAGGGGTTAGGTTAGGCTGGGTGTGTCAGTCTGTGTGGATTATTTAAGTTCGTTTCGGTTCGTTTTTTAAATTTTTTGTGGGTTTTTTGCGTTTTTTTTTCAAAGGGGAAAGTTGATTATGATTATATGTGTGTTTTCTTGTGTCTGTTCTTCCAATCTTTTCCTCTTGCTTGCTTTCTGTGTCTTATTGCCTCTTTCTTCTCTTCTCTCCATAGATTGTCCAATATGGCATGAACGACCGAATTGGACTGAGGGTGTACCAGCTGCCGGAGCCTGGAGAGATGGCCATGCAGAAGCCGTACAGCGAGGCCACAGCTGGAGCAATCGACGAGGAGGTTAAGTCGCTCATTGACGAGGCATACATCAGGACCATCAACCTGCTGACGGAGAAGAAGGAGTGCGTGCGAAAGGTGAGTGGTGATGGTGATGATGGTGGTGATGATGGTGTATGTGTTGTCTTGTGTCTGTTCCTTTAATCCTTTCCTCTTTCCTGCTTTCTATGTCTTATTCTCCCTTCACTTCTCTTCTCTTCTTCACAGCACCACTAAGCTTGCCCAGCCAGGAATTATTTTTATCCACCCAACATTGCTTGTGATTTTGAGCTAAGAAATGTAACCAGAATGAGCCCCCAGACACCCTACACCCTAGAACACCCTCCTAACACCCTCCTGACACCCTCCTTCATCCCTACAGGTGGCCGAGAGACTGCTGGAGAGAGAGATCTTAAGCCGAGATGACATGATTGAGCTCCTTGGCCCACGTCCCTTCAAGGAAAAATCCACTTACGAGGAGTTTGTAGAGGGAACAGGTAGCTTTGAGGAGGACACCAAGCTTCCTGAGGGCCTGAAGGAGTGGAATAAGCCCCGGGATCAGCCACAGAAGCCCAAGGAGGAGGCCAGCTAGTGTAGGACGTGTGGATGGAGGTGAGGGATGTAGGACGTCTTCAAGGATTCTTGGCGATTCATGTATCAATAGCGAGGGAGGAGGATGGAGGGTAGGAAAGATGAAGGATGCAGTTTTCTTTTTCCCTCACTGACCTTGAAGGATGGAGGACAGGAGAGGTGAAGGATGGAGGGAAAGAGTTGTAAAGGGCACAGTTTCCTTCACCTTTCCTCTGACCGTGAAGGATGCGGAGCGTAGGAAAGGTTAAGGATGCAGTTTCCAATGTTTCTCCTCTGACCTTGAGGGATGCAGAGGGGAGGGAAAGCCAGAGGAAGGTCAGGGCTGCAGTGAGAGGCTTAATGCAAACAAGCCTTGCCTGAGAGAGAGAGTGAACCGCAAATATCGCCTCACTTAGTTAATTTATCACGCTGGTTTTGTGTCAGCTTGTAAATATGTATGTATGTATGTACATGACTTGTGTTCATGCCCGCTTGGAAGGTGAACCAACTAGGACACCAGTGAAGTGTTGCCGGGAAGTGTTGAAATGTTGCTTTGTATTTTTTTTTTGTAACTCTGAAGAAAGGTGATTGCACATTTGTGATGTTTGATTGCCCTCCAACACCTTAACTACCCACTCCTCCTCCTCCTCCTCCTCCTCCTCCTCCTTCTCCTCGTCCTCCTTTATCTCATTTTTTCCTTCCCTCCTTCCCTTTCTCTCAATATCATTTTCCTTTTTTGGTGTTTGGTCTGTAACACCTCATCACCTCTTTTGTCGTCCTATTCCTCCTCTTCCTCTATCTCAATTTCTCCTTTTCTTTCTCTCCTTTCACATTAATTTGCATTCTTAGTGTTTTCTCTTTATGATATTTGCTCACTCAATTTCCCCTCCTCCTTCTCCTCCTCCTCTTTCTCCATTCCTCTCTATCTCTCTCCTCTTTCCCTTTCCTGGGTTGCCTGATGTGGGATTACCAGACAGACAGACAGACAGACAGACAGCCATTTCACTACCCAGATAAGAGAGATAAGATTTTAAAGTACAGTATTCAGTCTTCTGTTAATCCTCTACACAGGTTCTTCAGTCAGTCTTCCCCCACGCCACCTCTCCAACATTGCCCCCAATCACCACTGCACCATCCTGTCCTTCTGGTTCTGGTTCAGTTGCATCATAGAACCGGTTATTTGATTTTTTATTTATTTATTTATCTTTCTGGCTGGGGGGGGGGAGGGCAGACTAAGGCAGAAAGTAAACATGCATTGTAGTTAACTTTCCCTAAATGACCTAAGAGAGAACTTGGAATGTGTTCTATCTCTCTCTCTCTCTCTCTCTCTCTCTCTCTCTCTCTCTCTCTCTCTCTCTCTCTCTCTCTCTCTCTCTCTCTCTCTCTCTCTCTCTCTCTCTCAATTAACAGTAAGCTATTAGTATTGTTTCTTTTTTATGTAGGAAGAGAGAGAGAGAGAGAGAGAGAGAGAGAGACGAACAGGAGATAGGTGAAACAGTAAATAAGATAGAAATTGAAAAAATAAATAAATGAAGGATAATGAAAGAGAAGGAAGAGGAGAAAGGTAAATAAAAGGAGGAATAAGGTGAACACTCGAAGACAGAAAGAGAAGAGAGAGAAAGAGAAAAAAGGAAAAAAAGGACATAAAAAGGAGAGAATAAAGAGAGGAAAAAGATTAAAGAAAAAAGGAAAATAAGAAGAGCAAGCAAGGAAAAATGAGAAAGAAGAAAGTAAGAGAAAAGGAGAAAGCCAAGAATAGCAATGAGAGAGAGAGAAGGAAGAAGAAGAAGAAGAAGGAGGAGGAAGAAGAGGAAGAAGAATAGAATCAATTCTTATATTTGCTTTTGTGTGTCTTTAGAGAGAGAGAGAGAGAGAGAGATGACATCGTAACAAGGTCATACGAGAGAGAGAGAGAGAGAGAGAGAGAGAGAGAGAGAGAGAGAGAGAGAGAGAGAGAGAGAGAGAGGAAAGTTTGTACCCAAGTTAAAAAAAAATATATTACTTGTTTTTATTTTTATTTATCAGTTCATCATTAATTTATTCACCTATTCTCCCTCTCCCTCGCTGACCAGCTTCGTGGGTCACTGTGACCTGACCTGACCTTTGCTGGCTGACCTGGCGATGGTGTAGGTAGATGTGACCCAGTTATGAAAGGTCAGGTCAGGGTGACTGGCTAAGTGTGTGGGTGAGTGACTTACTGACTGACTGACTGACTGGCTGACTGACTGACTGACTGACTGGCTGGCTGACTGGCTGGCTGGCTGACTGACTGGCTGACTGGCTGACTGACTGGCTGGCTGACTGACTGACTGACTGACTAACTGACTGGCTGGCTGACTGGCTGGCTGACTGACTGGCTGGCTGGCTGACTGGCTGGCTGACTGGCTGGCTGACTGACTGACTGACTGACTGGCTGAATGACTGACTGACTGGCTGACTGGCTGGCTGACTGACTAACTGACTCTTACTGCCCAACTAAATGTGTGTGTGTGTGTGTGTGAGTGTCAAGACGGAAAAACCCAGCAGTAAGGTTTTCCTTGAAGAAGCACACACACACACACACACACACACACACACACACACACACACACACACACACACACACACACACACACACACACACACACGTTTTTCTCTCTAAAAGTTGATCAGAAAGTAATTATTGTTGTTGCTGCTTTTAATCCTTTCCTACTCGTCTTCCTTCTCCTCCTCCTCCTCCTTCTCCTCCTCCTCCTCCTCCTCCTTCTCCTCCTTCATATTATCTTCATTATCTCTCGTCTTTTACATTTATCATCTCGTCTCCTCCTACTCCTCCTCCTCCTCCTCCTCCTCCTCCTCCTCCTCCTCTTCCTCCTCCTCTTTCTCCTACTGCTGCTGCTGGGGACTCACGGGGCCGTAACACGAGGCGGGGCGGGGCGGGGCAGGCGGGGCGGGGGAGTGGGGCGGGGCATACCACTTTCACTGACCTAAGCTGCCGCTCTCTTGTCAGCTCTGGCATTCTTCCAAACACACACACACACACACAAACACACACACACTCTCTCTCTCTCTCTCTCTCTCTCTCTCTCTCTCTCTCTCTCTCTCTCTCTCTCTCTCTCTCTCTCTCTCTCTTTTACGCCTCTTTTTTCTTCTTTTTTCTTTCTTCCTTTCTTCCCTTCCTTTCTTTTTTCTCTTTCTTATTTCTTCTTTTCTTCTCCATTCTTCTCCCTGCACTCTTCAGTATCTTCTTCCTCCTCCTCTTCCTCCTCTTTCTCCCCTTCCTCCCAGTTATCAGTGAATACCATTATGATAATCTAATTCACGCTTATTCTCTCTCTCTCTCTCTCTCTCTCTCTCTCTCTCTCTCTCTCTCTCTCTCTCTCTCTCTCTCTCTCTCTCTCTCTCTCTCTCTCTCTCTCTGGGTCTATTATTTGGTGTTGTTATGTACAGTCATTCTCTCCTCCTCCTCCTCCTCCTCCATCTCCTCTTCCTCTTCCTCCTCCTCCTCCTCCTCCTCCTCCTCCTCCTCCTCCTCCTTCACATTATCTTCATTATCTCTCGTCTTTTACATTTATCAACTCGCCTCCTCTTCCTCCTCCTCCTCCTCCTTCTCCTCCTCCTTCTCCTCCTCCTCCTCTTCCTCCTCCTCCTCCTCCTCCTGCTGCTGCTGCTGGGGATTCACGGGGCCGTAACACGAGGCGGGGCAGGGCGGGGCAGGCGGGCAGCCTTGCCAGGACCAAAAGGTCTGTTGCTGTTTGGCTTTCCTTTGTATTCCTTTGTATTCCTCCTCCTCCTCCTCCTCCTTTAGTGGTAAACAAATATTTCCTTTCCTTTATATACGAGTATTCTTAATGTTCCTGTTCTCATTTTCTTTAACGTAGTAGTAGAAGTAGTAGTAGTAGTAGTAGTAGTAGTAGTGGTGGTGGTGGTGGTGGTGGTGGCGTTATTATTGTAGTATTGTGTGTGTGTGTGTGTGTGTGTGTGTGTGTAAGAACACACACACACACACACACACATATACACAGCCTCGTGGCTCAGTGGTAAAGTGGCTGAGTTTGTGTTGTCGGTTCGAATCCCAGTAGGAGCTGGTCACCTGTGGGCAGTTACTGTGTGAGGTCGCAGTGAGGTCACAGTCTTACTTAATGATCGGTAATAGTGACCTCTGAGTTGCCAATGAGAGGATTGCGCTGGTGGTTGCGCTGGTGGTTGCGGGTCCGCTCGTGGCCAGGCCTTGGTGAATTACACACACACACACACACACATAACACACACACACATCATACAAGGTCACGTAACGACACACGTATGTATGCTCAGGCACACACACACACACACACACACATACGCACACATTGGTTCTCTGTTTACAAGTATATTTTTATCAGGTTAAGTCGCAAAAGAGAGAGAGAGAGAGAGAGAGAGAGAGAGAGAGAGAGAGAGAGAGAGAGAGAGAGAGAGAGAGAGAGGTCAGGTTTTACATTTATTTAAGAAAAGAACATAAAAATATCGTGGAGAGAGAGAGAGAGAGAGAGAGAGAGAGAGAGAGAGAGAGAGAGAGAGAGAGAGAGAGAGAGTGTGTGTGTGTGTGTGTGAGTACATAATTATGTCACCCGATAGTTTGTCAGTCATATTACCACGCGATACTCTCTCTCTCTCTCTCTCTCTCTCTCTCTCTCTCTCTCTCTCTCTCTCTCTCTCTCTCAACCGCCTATTATCTGTCCCCTGAGCTTTACAGATTTTTGGTTCGCTTGCTAAACGAACCACTGGGTGTTGGGAAACCTTGGTTCGAACCCCGCTAACTCCTGTAGTGGTGGTGGTGGTGGCGGTGTTTTTATTGCTGTTGTTGTTGTTGTTGTTGTTGTTGTTGTTGTTGTTGTTCCACCTTCTCCTCCGTGGAAGAGTTTATGACCTTAGATAAATTACACAGGACTATTACTACTACTGCTACTACTACTACTACTACTACTACTACTACTACTACTACTACTACTTCTAATGATAATAATAATAATGATAGTAACAATGCAATAGGCGACAGACACAATAACGGCCTGGGTTAGGTTAGACATGACACAGAGACACCATTTCAACACACTACGCATTACTTGGTCATGCAATACAATCTGAACGTTCTCTCTGCCACTGTCTGGGAGAAAAATTGCGTGATCTGACTAGTATTCAGCTGGTTTGGTGCTAGCCTCACTGCTTCCTCCCCCCTCCCGGGCAGGCAGTGCATGGCGCCAAGTAGCCTATCGTTTTCTTTTTTTCGTTTATTGCATCTATACT
>NC_087197.1:467500-487500 GCF_035594125.1 Scylla paramamosain | reverse complement strand
TGCTGCTTGTCCCACTCAGCAGGGCGAGGCACAGCAGCAGCAGCAGCAGCAGTACCAGCGCTGGCCTGCTCCCACCACTGAGGACCCTCGGGAAGCCGCGACTTCTTCACCACAGGGCGGATGCCCGCCACGATGTGCAGGCCGCGAGGACTGAGGAGATCGTCCTCGCTGGTCCATGCCCCGGGGCCTCGCCAACTCGCAGTGGCTTGAGGGTTGAGGAGGGCGTCCAGGTTGGTCCACTCCCAGGGAACTTGCCACATCTCCGCTGCTTCCTCCTCGGTGTGGCGGGGAAGCCGCAGCGTCTTGCCGGTGGAGGGGTTGAAGAAGATCTCCCACTCCCCGTCAGCGTCCTCCGCGACGCAAGGGCCGGAAGTCTCGGGGGCCAGGTCCTCCACAGGAGTCTCTTCGCCACCCGAGTCCCACAGATCGTCGTACCCCAGGGGCGGATCGGCCAAGTTCTGCAGGCCGCCGTCACTCAGGGGCGGGTCGGCGCCAACGCCATGCTGGTGCTGCGCGGGCTGCCAACACACCCGCTGCTCCTGGCCTGTGGCAGTGAATGCCAGCCAGGCCTCGGAGGCAGGGGTGTCCTCCAGCTGGTCCAGCAGGGCGCCCAGTGAGACCTGCAGGAGCGCCTTGCTGGGCCGCCCCTTGATCCAGTACTTCACCTTGACGGGCAGGTCAGCCTCCAGGCGACTCAGGCCCGCCAGGTCCTTCACGCCGCACTCTGCGGTCTGCTCGTACTCGCCAGAGGCTCCCTGTTGCCAGAGAGCCTCCTTGAAGCAAAGGGTGGCCACCGTGCGCTTCTTGGCCCACCACGGCAGGCAGCCTCGGCGTGGCTCCCGCACGCTGAGCCGTAGCCGTGAGGGAGCCTCCCGCAGCGTGGCGGCGCGAGCCACACACTTCAAGTTACAACACATTTTGTTTCCAGACATTTTATGAAAGTCACGCTTCTTGCTCAAGATTTGCCGAGCACCAAACTGAACCACATCCTGGATGACGCCGCTCACTGTGCACCAGCCTGGCTGTTTGGGAGTGAAATTTAGCACACACACACACACACACACACACATTGATGGTGTGACCTTGGCGTAACAATGGAGCCTTGTGACTACCACGCCCAAACACAGCCAACAGGAGCGAGTCACCCTATAGTACAATTCATCCAGGAGTAAGTGTAGCTGGGAGGGAGTCAGCCAGGCACCTCACGCACCCTTTGGCCGCGCTGCCAGACGTGTGAGTGATTACCTTTGACTCACTGCAAACATGTGGCGGCGCCGTGTGAGTGGGGCCTAAATAGGATTACGAATAGAGTCCTGCAGGATAATATAGGATCTTATAGGATATCTAAGCAATGAAGGCCTCGTATGACCCTCTACAGTGGTGTTCGCCCTTGGGAAGTAGGAATAGCGGTAGGATCTAGTAGGACTCTGTAGGATGACACAGGGTATCCTACAGAAGGGAAGAGAAAAGGAGATTATCTTAATAACTAAACTCCTCCTCCTCCTCCTCCTCCTCCTCCTCCTCCTCCCTAGTAATTTAGTAAAGAGGAGGAGGAGGAGGAGGAGGAGGAAGGAGAGTACAAGAGAGAGAAAGAGAGAGAGAAGAGAAGGCAGGGAGAAATAATCTTAACTAACCTCCTCCTCCTCCTCCTCCTCCTCCTCCTCCTTCTCCTGCAGGTCGGTCCCGCTACGTGGAGGCGCCCCCAGACACCATGCTGCTGCAGTCACTCCGCTGTGTGGGTCACGCCATTAAGAAGACCTGGGATAAGGACAGGAAGCAGGTGGAGCACTGGCTGGACCGCGCCCTTGACAGGTGAGGGGACCAGAGGCGGGACGAGAAGATAAGGGAAAGATAGGGAGAGATGGAAGATGATGAAGAATAGGGAGAGATAAGGAGATAATGATGATAATAATGTATTCCTTTGTGTTCCTCCCGCAGGTTCTCCCCGGAGTTGGTGAGGGACGTGAAGACAACAATGCGGGTGCTGTGTCTCTTTTGCACCTTCCCGCTGTTCTGGGCTCTATTCTACCAAACTTCCACTGGCATGATCTTCCAAGCCAAACGACTGGACGGTCTGATTGGCACCTACCGTATCCCCCCGGAGATGTCCTCGACCGTCAACCCACTGCTCATCATCACCCTCATCCCTCTGTTTGACCTGGTTATCTACCCCCTCCTCACTCGCTACGGCCTCCTCACCAAGACCACCTCCAGAATGATTGTTGGGATGGTCTTCGCAGTGACGGCTTTCGTGGTGTATGCCCTTGTTAACATTAGCGTGGAGCAAGTCATCCTGCCAGCGTCCCAAGCCAGGGTGCACGTGTACAACGCCCTGCCCTGCCCAGCCTCCGTCACCCTGCAAAAGCTTGACGCGTCCCTGCAGGTCCCCCCCGGCGGCCGTCTGGTGCCTGAGGACTTCGAGGTGGAGGGGGACCAGGTGGAGGTGGTGGTGCGTGCCATCTGCTATTCAGGGGGGGCGGAGGTGAGGGTGGAGGTGCCTGTCACTGGCGCCCATGAGTCCACCCTGGTCATGGCCCCCACTGGTCCCCTCCCCCTCCCCCCCCCACCCTGGACTACATCAAGGACGAGGATGCCGAGGCTAAGGTGAGGCCCACGCGCGCACATACGTACGCACATGTCAATCTGATTCACCCTAATTCACTAGCACATCTCTCACCCTCATATTCACGCCTAGCACACCCTACCTCACCTTATCTCACCCTAACTCACCCTGCCATGACACCTAACACACCCTACCGTCACCCTACCTCACCCTGACACACCCTAACACATCCTGCCATCACCCTAACACATCCTATCTCACCCTACCTCACCCTAACTTACCCTGTCATCACCCTAACCTACTCTACCGTCACCCTACCTCACCCTACCCAATCTCACCCTAACAGATCCGAGTCATCACCCCGGACGGCAGCGTGGACAACCTCACCCTGAAGTACGACGCCCTGGAAGAGGCATTCACCCTGGAGGGAAGCGGGCCGAAGTGGACGCCCTTCAAGAAAATCAGCCCGCAGGATTATAAACTTGTAGTGAAACCAGGACCTTTTGGCGCCGCGGAGGGAACGGTAGGAGACGCCCTTGTGAGGCAGGATGGTGTTTATGACGTAGTGGTGTCTGGCAGCGGCGCCGAAGCTTTAGTGTTTGTGATGACGCCGCCAGCTGAGGTACATATGATGTGGCTCTTCCCCCAGTACCTCCTTATCACTATTGGCGAAGTCCTGTTCTCAGTATCTGGTATGGATTTCGCGTACTCTCAAGCCCCTTTCGCTATGAAGTCCACTCTGCAGGCTGCCAATTTGTTCACCATCACGGTAGGTTATAGTGGTGGTGGTGGTGGTGGTGGGTCAGTATTGCGGTGGGTTGTGATGGTTGTGGTTCTTGTAGTGTGTGTGTGTGTGTGTGTGTGTGTGTGTCCTTCCTTTCGTTTTCTTTAGTCTTTTTTTCTTCTTCTTCTTCTTCTTCTTCTTCTTCTTCTTCTTCTTCTTCTTCTTCTTCTTCTTCTTCTTCTTCTTCTAACTACCCGTCTATCAATAACATTTAACCCTTTACTTCTCTCTCTCTCTCTCTCTCTCTCTCTCTCTCTCTCTCTCTCTCTCTCTCTCTCTCTCTCTCTCTCTCTCTCTCTCTCTCTCTCTCCAATACCTAACCATCCTTTTACCTCCACTATTTTCTATCCCACTAATTCTCTCTTTATTCCCAAACACTTCTATCTCTATTTCTCTCCCTCATTCTTCATTCCCAGGTTCATCTAATCCTCTACCTGCGTTTCTCTATTCATCTCCCCAGTTCTCCACATCCAAGTCTCTGTAACCCTCTATCTTTATTTCCAGATCGGATTGTGGCTGTTCGCTGGTCTGAACGCGATCGCAGGCGCTACGGGGTCTTTCAAACATCGGGCCTCTAATGAATCCTTCCTCTACGCAGCTCTTATGGGTTTAAACACTGTTATATTTGTGATCCTCCTCAAATGGTATCACAAGAGCGAGGGAACAGCGCATTCAGGTTCAGATACCGGACTGGATTCTGCTAATGTTGATTCAAAGCCTTCTACTTCCTCCTCCTCCGCGTCTGGGCGAGGGAGAGGGACGAAGGAGGAGGAAGAGGAGGAGAAGAAAAAAGCTCATTTAAATCCTGGTTTTGTTGATGATCATGCTGTTTAAGTGTGTGTGTGTATGTGTGTGTGTGTGTGTGTGTGTGTGTGTGTGTGTGTGCTGTCTTTTTTTTTTCTTGTTCTTATTCTTGTCTTATTCTTTCTTTCCTTCTCTCTCTCTCTCTCTCTCTCTCTCTCTCTCTCTCTCTCTCTCTCTCTCTCTCTCTCTCTCTCTCTCTCTCTCTCATCACCATCATCATCACCACCTCCACCACCATCATCATCACCACAAATTACAATACAATATTTTTTTTCACGAATACAAAAAAAAAAAAAAAAAATCTGTGATAAATTTAAACTTACATTTTATTTAGAATTTTTTATAATTGTATTTTTTAAAAGACTGTATATGTTATAGAAAATTATATATACTGTACATGCAAAGACAATTTTTTAGAGCAAATATATTATACGTGTGAAATTATTGATAATATTTTGTTTCGATGGAGAGAGAGAGAGAGAGAGAGAGAGAGAGAGAGAGAGAGAGAGAGAGAGAAGCAAACATTAATAACAAAAAAATAAATAACACATAGATTAAACCAACCAAAAAAATAACAAAACACATTCTATAAAACTCAAAACAAAAATATTTAGTCTCTCATTTGACTGAACACCTCGACCAATCAGCGCTGAGGAAGGAGACTAACCCAGCATCTTCAACATGGCGGGGAGGGAAAGGAAGGGAGTCCAGTCGGTCCTGAATTTTCCCTGTTGCTGTCGGAATAGCGAGTTATCCTGGACTGAAAGGTAGGGGATGAGAAATATTATTAATTTTCCTTTATTTTGAGTATAAGGAAGTGAGGGAGGAAGGGAGAGGAGAAGGGTGAGAGAGAGAAATAAGGGAGGGTTGTTTTGCGCTAGAGGGAGTGAGAGAGAGAGAGAGGTACTGTAACTTAATGGAATGCAATGGCTGAGTACAAGGAAAGGGAGAGGAGAGAGTGAGAGGATGAGGAAGGAAGAGAGAGATGAGGAAGGGAAAGGAATAAATGTCTGGAGAGAGAGAGAGAGAGAGAGAGAGAGAGAGAGAGAGAGAGAGAGAGAGAGAGAGAGTAAACCTTCGAGACCTGCTTTGGGCTTCATGAGTCTTCGAATTTTACAAGTTTTCATTTTTATTAATTTACTTCAGTTTATTATATTTTTCATTTATCTCGTTTATTTGTTTTATTTACTGGGGTTCAGATTTCTTTGAGTTTGTGTCTTTAGTGAAATTAGTTTAGTAAATTTAAGGATTGGTGACAGTTTGAAGTGAAAATGACAATTATTTTTATTCATGTTCTTTTACTATGTGTGTGTGTGTGTGTGTGTGTGTGTGTGTGTGTGTGTGTGTGTGTGTGTGTGTTTCATTAAGAGACTGATGAACGGACTGACTGACAAACCAAACAGGGTGTAGCCGAATCATACCCTTACAACCGTACCAAGTGAACTACAGGGTGTGTCACAAAGCAGCTCCCGTGTGGCGTCGTTACAGGGTGTGCCAGGATGCAGTGCCGTCAGAGGGTGCGGTGCCCGGGCTGTGTAGCGCAGGAACACCCATCCTTATGTCATGTATTGCCCCATTGCACACTGCCGGCGTCTGTGGTGGGAGCCAGTGCTGATTTTGAGTGTCTCCCTGTTCTATGTGTGTGTGTGTTGTCTCCCTGTTCTATTTGTGTGTGTGTGTGTGTGTGTAGCATTTTCTGTTTTAAAAAAGTTGTGTATTTTGAGAGAGAGAGAGAGAGAGAGAAATTTTTGAGTTATGGGGTGTTTTTAAATTAAAGTGTTCGAGATAAATGAGAAATGGGGTATTTGTTGCTCCGTCTTAGTTACAGACGAACCCACGCTGGATGGACGAGGAGGGCAGAGGAGGTGACAACCAGCTGAGGAGGCCACACCAGCCACAGCATTTCCCATTCTCAGGAAATCCTACTTTTCTCCACATAAGGCAGTCAGATATTTAGTTTAGTTTTAGGTCTTCCTCCCCCCCCCTAATCCTATTCCACATTGCCTCGTCAGATTTTTAGTTTGGGTCTTCGCCAGTGTTTGCTATGTCAGTATCTTCCCTCTCTCTGCACAACTCACTCATACTGCGGCTTGTCCAGGTAGGTGTAGGTGCGCGCGCTTGCTTCACGAGGAATAAAATCAATAAAAAATAAACTTGCAGATTTTTATTTACAAACCAGCATCCAGGAAACGTGTTAATGATACTTCGCAGAGTGTCCGGAGACAAGGTAGAAGCATTTCCACAAAAAAAATAAATAAGTAAAAAAAAAAATAAAATAAAAACGAAACAATGGGAGGCGTCCTTTGAACGCTTAGAACACACACACTAATCAACAGACAGACACGTCCACCAGACAGCACAGTGTAGGACAGGAAGGGGAAGTAGGCACCAATTACAATCCTCGCTGGAGTTGGTGCTGCTGCTGCCGGCGTCTTCTCCACTCTCCGTACAGCTGCGAGTGGGCCGAGACGGGGCGTGGACAGGGGGAGGCAACGTTTGACTAGCTCACGTCCCTGTAGCGGTGCTCACCTGAAGCCTGAGGGAGTGACTGGTCTCCACAGCGGCAGTCAAACCTGAAAGAGTGATAGCGTTAGACACAATAACAATAAAAGGCAGTTAATCTTGTTTGGACCAATCATTTTTCAAACCTAAATCTTCCTGCATTAAAAATCACTAAATCTTTTGAGTTAAAGGTTAACTCTGCCCGGAAGTAGTGGTTAGTGTTAGATCACGTTAAATTCATAGTAATGGACCAATCATATTATTCAAACCTAAATCTTACTGCATTAAAAACCACTAAATCTTTTGAGTTAAAGGTTAACTCGGCCCGGAAGTAGTGGTTAGTATTAGATCCCATTAAATTCATAGTAAATCTTTTGAGACGAGTCTTCAATTTCACCCCAACCTGAATGCGCAGTGAAGGACCAGGACAGGTAGACAGTGTTGGGGCCGGGTCATGTCCCTCAAGCACCGGTCAACTCCAGCCTGCAACAGTGAGGCAGTGTTACATTCCAAAGATACCACAACCTTGTAAATCTTATTAGGTACAACCTCAACCTGCTCTTCAATAGGTGTGGTTGTGGAAAGAGAAGTAGCGGCGGCGTGTTTGTGTGTTGGGGCTTGAAGTGGTAGTTAATGACGTTAATGACCAAGCCACTAATTAATCTGAAATAACTAATACTAATTACAACTTTGTTAATTACGCTAACTACTAATTCAGCCTATCTGAAGTTTAATGTGACGAATCTGAGTACACCAAAGTAGCACGTTAACCAGTAATTAAACACACACACACACACACACACACACACACACACACCTACATAATACACGCAATCTCACATACACTACTAATCACACACACACACACACGCACACACACAAAATCAAATTACGAAGCACACACACACACACACACACACACACACACACTGACCTCCCTGTTCGCTGACCGGAAGGAAACTGGAAACATTCTTCCCTCGCCCACCTCCTCTCTCTCTCTCTCTCTCTCTCTCTCTCTGAGTGTAGGAAGTAAGACAGGTGGAAAATCTCTACTTGGCAACCGTTAGTAGTTCCTCAACCCACCAATGGATGCCTCTGGAGCCGAGAGAGAGAGAGAGAGAGAGAGAGAGAGAGAGAGAGAGAGGATTACCGTTGAAGGAGAGGTTATTTTAAAACGAATCAAATTACATTCACTGAAGAGAAGAAAAGTTTTTGTCTTCTTACATCAATATTAATCTGACGTGTATCATCATCATCATCATCATCACTTCATCACCATTATTCATCTCACCTGCCCGTTATCTTCAAACAGGTGAATGACTCGGCGGCAGGTGCTCTGATTAAATGCAAGCAGTAAGAGAAGGAGGAGGAGGAGGAGGAGGAGGAGGAGGAGGAGGGGATTAATGCGAGGTGCTTGTCTAACTTGCACTTAAATTTTTCAATCTTGTTGCTGTTTACTGTCCCGGGAGAGTTCCAAATGTCGACGGTTCCATTATCAAAAAAAAAAAATAAATAAAGGGTTTTGTGTCGTCAGGTCTGCGAAGCTTACCTGAGATATTGTTATATTGTTACGAGAGGATTAGTGTGTCCGATAATACCTTTAGGCACGCCAGTCAATTGTAGCAAGGTAATAGTTTCTGGGTTCCGTAATTTAACGTGGGTTTATGTGAAAATTTACCGGATCATTATCTGTTAACTGTTTACCTCTTCCCTGCAAGATAAAAACCTGATATTTAAACCATAACACTATCGACTCGTTGCTTCCTCTCAGACACCTAACCTTCGAGGAGGAGGAAGAGGAGGAGGAGGAGGAAGGAAGGAGAGGTGCAGTAGGAGAAGGACTGGTAAAGGGGTACAAAAAAAAAGGAGGAAAATGGTGTGAATACGAACAGGAGAAGGAGGCTGAGGAGGAGTAAGAAGAAGAGTAGGGGAAGGAGGAGGAGGAGGTGGAAAACAAGAGTTATGAATAAAAGAGAAGAAGGAAGATGATACGAATATAAAGAGAAGGAGAAGATACTAAGAATATAAAGAAGAAGAGGAGGAGGAATAACAAGAAGGGAAAAAAAAAGTAGGCTAAGACGAAATAGAAGAGGAGGAGGAGGAGGAGGACGAATAATAAGATCAAGGAACACACACACACACACACACACACACACACACACACACACACACACACACACACACACACACAATACATCATCAAAATAATCTTCAAAATTACACTGAAATTACAACACGAAATACCTTCACAATTACACAGTACCTTAATTAAGCAAAACAGAAAATGGAATATTTAACCTTAAAAAAGAAAGAAAGAAAGAAAGAAAGAAAATGGATCCACAACTGAAATAAACAACAAAAACAACACAAGTATACAAAACATATGGCAAGCAGTTTGATACATCCACCCATCCACTCATCCACTCATCCACTCAACGTTACCTAATGCGGACTAAATAGAACAGTTTGGGGTGGAGGCGCGGGGCATGAAGGGGCGTGGCTGAGGAGGAGGAGGAGAAGGAGGAGGAGGAAGAGGAGGAGGAAAAATAGGAAGAGGCTGGGCTGAGGAGGAAAATGAAGGTAAGAGGAGGCGTGGTGGAAAAGGAGAAGGAGGAGCTATAGAGAGAGAGAGAGAGAGAGAGAGAGAGAGAGAGAGAGAGAGAGAGAGAGAGAGAGAGAGAGAGAGAGAGGTATATAAGAGACAGCGCCTAGTAAACAAACTGAATCAGAGAGAGAAAGAAAGAAAGAGAGAGAGAGACAGAAGATAAACACACACAGACACAGACACACACACAGAGGCGAGCAAAAACAGAGAGAAAACAGACAAATTAACAGAGAAGGAGACAGAATGGAGGCGAAGGGGATGACAAACGACCTTCCACCACCACCAACACCACCCAAGAACTACGATTTTGTCTTTGGGCGCCCGTCTATTGGTTTAATCGGCCTCAGCATCTTCCCGTTTTCGGAGCTTGATGCAGAACCACTCGGGGTCCTTGAATTTTACCTTGGAATTGTGATCTTTTTGGATGTCCTCTTGGGGATGGAAGTCTACACGCCAAGGTAAGAGGGTGTGTGTATGTGTGTGCGCGTGTTTGGTTACTTTTGACGTGTTTTGATAATGTTTTTGAGGTTTGTTTTGCTTCTCAGGGTTATTTTCGGGGGTTCTGCGGCTGGGGTAGGTGAATGAGTGACGGGGTGATGTGTGTGTGTGTGTGTGTGTGTGTGTGTGTGCGGGGCTGCGTTCGGTTTGGCTGGTTAGAGTTTGGTTACTTTGGTTGGGTTCGTTTTGGGTTAAGTTTGGAGGATGAGTAGTGAAAGGAAAATGGAACTGGAGGCGTAGGATGAAAGGGTGAAAAAGAAACGAAAAGGGAAGAGAAGGAGGAGGAGATGAAGGAGGAGGATAAATAAAAAAATAGAAGGAAAGGAGAAAGAGATAAATGGATGAAAAAGAAAAAGAAAATGCAGAAGAAGAGTAAACATACACAACAACAACAACAACAACAACAACACGCAAACGAGAAGAAAAAGAAAATGGAAGCACAAAATAAATAATGTGTGTGTGTGTGTGTGTGTGTGTGTGTGTGTGTGTGTGTGTGTGTGTGTGTGTGTGTGTGTTTGGTTAGTTTTAATGTGGTGCGTGGATGCCAAACTATTTCTAATTAAATTTTCTGGTGAAGATAAGCCTTTTGTCTGTCTATCTGTATGTCTGCTACTACTACTACTACTACTACTACTACCACACCTCCACACAGGGCGACTGACGGCATGGCACCGCTAACAGAGGAGGAGGAGGAGGCGTGGTGGGAGCAGTGGGAGAAGGAGATGGAAAGAGAAGAAGAGGAGGAGGAGAGAAGACGAAAACTGGAAGAGGAGGAAGAGGGAAGACAAAAAGAGGAGGAGGAAGACTACAACGGCATAGATTACTGGAGGGAAGAAGAGGAGGAGGAAGACGTGGAGGTGGAGGAGGAGGTGGAAGAGGACAAGGAGGCCGTGGCAAGAGAACAGGAGAGGTTTCTGCAGTGGGTGGAGCAGTGGGTGGAGGAGAAGGTGGGGGTGGAGGATGGAAGGCCGTGTGTGCAGAGGTTTGTGTGTGAATACTATTACAAACACACATACTCCTCTTCCTCCTCCTCCTCCTCCTCCTCCTCCTCCTCCTCCTCCTCCTCCTCCGAGCATCCTTCTCTTCTCAGTCATCTCGTGCATATCTTGTTCGTGTACGTACATACATACATACATACATACATACATACATATATACATACATACATGTACGTACTTCGATTAATATTGATACTGGAGTGTGTGTGTGTGTGTGTGTGTGTGTGAGAGAGAGAGAGAGAGAGAGTTGATAGATACTTGTCTCATAGATAAGAAATATTCTCTTTTTACCTACTTGTTTATTTATCTCTCTCTCTCTCTCTCTCTACCAGGCCCCGGGAGACCCACGGAGGGGCCGTCCTGGACCAGTACCGGACAGCGAAGAAGATTGGGGGGAAGGCGGCGGCGAAGGGGGCGAGGGAAAACTGTGGGGCCTCCTTCCCCTCCTGCCCCCTCTCTGTTTTCAATGTGCTGGGGGGATATTTTTAACCCCCCCCTCCTCTCTCTCTCTCTCTCTCTCTCTCTCTCTCTCTCTCTCTCTCTCTCTCTCTCCTACCCATAATCTTTTCTTTCTTCGTTTTTCTCTTTTTCTCTCCTTCTCTCCTCTCCTCTTCTTCCTTTTGTGTTTCTTCTTCTTCTTCTTCTTCTTCTTCTTCTTCTTCTTCTTCTCCCATCTTCTCTTCTCTATTGTGTTTTCTCTTTCTCCTCCTCCTCCTCCTCCTCCTCCTCCTCTTCCAGTGTATCTCAAATGCCTTCCTCTCCTTCCTTCTTCTTCCCTTCTCTTTTTCTTCCTTCTTCCCTTCATTCCTCTCCCTCTCGGCCTGTCTGTCTGTCTGTCCGTCTGTCTGTCTGTCTGTCTGTCAATCTTCAAACTGCCATGGGAATAAAGATGAACAATTGAATAAAGTGAATGAAAGAAAGGAAAAGAAAGACAAACAAACAAACAAGCTAAAGAGGCGAGTCATGAAGGGGCGGGGCTGAGAAGGAGGAGGGGGGAAAGGGGCGGGGCTGAGAAGAAGGAGGAGAAGTTCGAGAGAGAGACAGAGAGAGAGAGAGGAAAAGGGCAGAAGTAGGGAGGCTGACGGAATGGATGGGAAGGGCCTAGTCAGCTCTGTGCCACCGCCGCCAACAAGACCCAGGGGCACAGACGGGGTGTTTGGACGGTTCTCCATAGGGTTCACTGGCATTACTGTCCTCCCCTACTCGGAACTGGACGCGGAGCCACTGGGGGTCCTCGAGTTCCTCTTTAAATACATCTTCTTCATCGATGTCCTCTTGGGTCTTGAGGTCTACACGCCAAGGTAAGCTAGTGTTTGTGTGTAGGGGAAAAACTGTCTCGGCTACTACTGCTACTACTACTACTACTTCTACTACTACTACTGCTACATCTCCACACAGGGTAGCTGACGGCATGGCACCGCTAACAGAGGAGGAGGAGGAGGCGTGGTGGGAGCAGTGGGAGAAGGAGATGGAAAGAGAAGAAGAGGAGAGAAGACGAAAACTGGAAGAGGAGGAAGAGGGAAGACAAAAAGAGGAGGAGGAAGACTACAAAGGCATAGATTACTGGAGGGAAGAAGAGGAGGAGGAAGACGTGGAGGTGGAGGAGGAGGTGGAAGAGGACAAGGAGGCCGTGGCAAGAGAGCAGGAGAGGTTTCTGCAGTGGGTGGAGCAGTGGGTGGAGGAGAAGGTCGGGGTGGAGGATGGAAGGCCGTGTGTGCAGAGGTTTGTGTGTGAATACTTTTACAAACACACGTATTCCTCTTCCTCCTCCTCCTCCTCCTCCTCCTCCTCCTCCTCCTCCTCCTCCTCCTCTTCCTCCTCCTCCTCCGAGCATCCTTCTCTTCTCAGTCATCTCGTGCATATCTTATTTGTGTATGTACATCTCCACTACATACATACATACATACATACATACATTCATACATACTTAGAAAATAAAAATCTCATCTATCTATCTATCTATCTATCTACATTTCTATCTATCTATCTATTAATGCGCTATCTCTTCCTCAGGCCCCAGGAGACCCACGGGGGCGCCATCCTGGAGCAGTACAGGGCAGCGAAGAGGATTGGGGGGCAGGCGGCAGCTGGGGGCACGAGTAGGAGCTGTGGGGGCGCCTTCCCCTCCTGCCATCTCTCTGTTTTCAATGTGCTAGGAGGATGTTTTTAATCCCCCCCCCCCCTCTCTCTCTCTCTCTCTCTTTATTCTTCTTCCTCTCAATGTCTTCTTTCTCCTCCTCCTTCTCCTCTTCTTTCTTTCCTCCCTTCCTCCTCCCGTATATCTGTCTGTCCGTCTGTTTGTCTGTCTGTCTCTGCCATTCCTTTAAAGTAAATGAATAATAATGAATGATTAAATAAAAGGATGTGATGTAAATAATGAATAAATTAATACCTGGTGAAAAAGAAATTAATCATTATCTCCAAAAAAAAAAAAAAAACAGGAAAACCAAAATGAAAAAAAAAATAAAAAAAAAAAAACACGAGAGGAAAAGAATGAAAATAAAAGGGAAATGAAAAAGAAACGAGAGGGAAAAAAATCATAATTAAAAAAGGACGAAAGAAAAAAGAGAAAAAGAAAGAAAAGTTGGAGAGATGAAAAATAAAAATAAATAGAAAACAAGAGAGAGAGAAAGAAAAAAAATAGAAAAGAAAGAAAAGAAAAGAAATAAAAAAATCGTACAACACCACAACCGTACCAAAAAATAAATAAAATAAACAAATAAATAAATAAATAAAACAGCAATAGGAGAGAGAGAGAGAGAGAGAGAGAGAGAGAGAGAGAGAGAGAGAGAGAGAGAGAGAATAGGGTCAGCGTCTTAAACTGAATAACGCCAATAACAAAACGTCAAAACAACAATAACAAATGAATAACGCATAACAAAACAAGCGCAAGGAATCTTTTTAACGGTGCCTGAGTGAGTGACGGGCGAAATATGATATGTATCCTTACACAGGCACGGAATAACAATAATAACAAAATATTCACCAATCAGAACAGGCTGCGATTCTGCGACGTGATGTTTACTTGCGTTTAGCTTTCCTCTGATTGGTTGAGAGAGTTTGTGACGTCATATTTGTTTTTATTTTTAGTTTGTTTTTGTCTTTCTTCTGATTGGCCGAGCATTTTTTGGCGTTATATTTATTTATTTTTTTCTTTCTTCTGATTGGTCGAGAGTTTTGCGTCGTCGTGTTTGTATTTTTTAGTTTGTTTTTATCTTTCTTTTGATTGGTCGAGAACTTTATGACGTTATATTTATCTTTTTGTTAATCTTTCTTCCTATTGGTCCAGAACTTTATGACGTCATCCTTTATTTATTTCTATCTTGCTTCTGATTGGCGAAAAGTATAATGAAGTCATGTTTTACCTATCTCTAATTGGTCTGGGGGTCAATGAGGTCATGTTTACCTCCTCTACTATTGGCTGGCGAAGGAAAAGGTGACATTAATAGTAACTATCCCTTAATTCTGATTGGCTAATGTAGATAATGCCATTGAAAAGCTGCACTGTGATTGGTGGAAGGAATATACGTGTGGAGCCTCTTTGTTAAACCATCGATCAGAGAAAAATAAATAAATAAATAAAATGAGTAAAAAATATTGAAACTCCATGAAAAAGGAGAATTATTAGATAGAAAAAAATAAAAACAGAGATCAATCTATAAAAAAAAATAAAAGATTAGATCATTTTTTTAACTCGTGCATGACTGAAGGGAGGAAAAAAAATCTTGACACTTAAAAAAAAAAAATCAGACACAGGTGGCACAGTGAAGAATAGGA
Organism: Scylla paramamosain; assembly: GCF_035594125.1. NCBI lineage: Eukaryota > Metazoa > Arthropoda > Malacostraca > Decapoda > Portunidae > Scylla > Scylla paramamosain. Next base: position 472,969 of record NC_087197.1, on the reverse strand, counting down.
CACTAAATCACTCGTTAACCCTTCCACTTAAAAAAAATATATATATACAAAAAAATAACCGTGGAATTCTTAAGAGAAAATTAAAATATCAAGAATTATTAAACAGAAAAAACAAAAGAAGAAAAAAAGACAAGAAAAAGCTAAAAAAAAAAAAAAAAAAAAAAAAAACATACTTTAGAAATGCTCCCCCAAAACAAACAAACAAACAAACAAACAAACAAACAAACAAACGAACAAACAAGAACTATTTAGTAGCAAAAAAAAAAAAAAAACAGAATAAAGAAGAATTAAAAAACGAACACATGTGAACCCTTTACCAAACTCCCGAGTGACGAGCAGAGCCAGTGACCTTGATCCAGTCCCTTATAGGCTCGGAGAATATCAATCACCGGTGACACGTGATGAGACTCTTGAGTGGGAAGGAATGACCCCGCTCAGTCAGCCTCAGTGCCACCCCGGCTTCCGTGACAAGAGGACGTGTTGCTGCTCTGCTCTCCTTGCCCACGCCACCCACGAAAAGTCAGTTTTTGCTTCGTTAAAGAGAGAGAGATAAATTAGTTTTGTTATTTATTCGCTGTAAGTTAATTTGTGTTATTTTAAAGTAAAGATTAAGTTAATTTGATGATTTTTGGGGGGATAAGAGAGAGAGAGAGAGAGAGAGAGAGACTGACCCCTTCCCCCCCCCTCCCCCTACCAGGTCATGCTGTTCAACTTTAAAGAGGAGTTATCGCCGCAGTCTTCCTGGATTTTCGAACAGCAGGTCAGGTCAGGGCAGGTCAGGACAGGACAGCAGGTCAGGTTAGGTCACTGGAAGGAGAAAGGGTTAGGTCATGCTATAGAAATCTGATTGAAGGACAGCGAGGTGAAGGCAGGTCAGGGCAGGTCAAGGGAGGTCAAGGGAGGTCATTGTTGGTGAAAATAATGAATAAATAAATAAATTGACTCATTTATGCATTAATTAATTAGTTTATCTTGTTTGTTTGTTTGTTTGTTTGTTTGTTTTTGTATATTTTCTTTTTCTTTTTCGTTTTTCTTTTTGTTTTTTATTTTTTTCTGCATGATTATTTCTATTTCTTCATCTCCTCTCTTTTCCTTCTTTCCTTTCTTTTATTTCATCATTCTTTCATTCTTCCATTCCAATATTTCCTTCTCTGTTGGTCTCAGAGCTTCTAAACCCTCTCTCTCTCTCTCTCTCTCTCTCTCTCTCTCTCTATCTCTCTCTCTCTCTCTCTCTCTCTCTCTATCTATCTATCTATCTATCTATCTATCAATCTGTTTATGTATCTCTCCCTCACTATTTAAAACATCTATTTCTCTCCCACCTCCTCGTCTCTCTCGTCTCCTTTCCCCATCAGTACCTCCCCTACGCCATTCCTCATGTCTCTCACCTCCTGCATCTCTCCCCACACTCTTCCCTCTCCCAGCTCGGCCTTCCTGCCTTCGTGGACGTGATTAATGCGACAGAACTCACCACAACGGTAGTTTTCGTTTTTCGTGTCGCTGTTGCCCTGAATGAAGTCTTCGGCCCCAAGGAAGGAAAGGAGGAAGAAGAGGGAGGGGTGATGGGAGAGGAGGAAAGATCTCTCGGCGTGTGGAGTGAGAGGTAAGGGTGGTGGTGGTGGTGGTGGTGGTGGTGGTGTAGGAGGAGGTGGAGTGAGGAAGTGACTGGAAAATATGAAGTGAAGATGATGTGAAGGAGAGGAAGAAGAGGAAGAAGAGGAGGAAGAAGAGGAAGAAGAAGGAGAAGGAAAAAACAGAACACTATTTAATTTTTATCTCCCTTCCTTCCTCCCTCCTTTCCTTCCTCCCTTCCTTCCTTCCTTACACACCCCCCCCTTTCCCCTCTCCATTCCTACCTCTCCCTTACCCCTCATTCCCTCACCCTGTTCTACTTCCTTCACCCCCCCTCTCCCACTCCCCCCTCTGCCTCTCACATCAGCCTCCGCCTCTCACTTCAGTCATCTTCTTCCCTTTAACACGTAAACAAGTGCTCTCTCGCCCCCCCTTCCTTAATCAGTCAGTCAGTCAGCCAATCAGTCAGTCAGCATCTCTTTCCTATTACTGTGCTCTATCTATCTGTCTGTCAGTCTGTATACTTGAAGACATCCCAGCACACCAGCCTGCCAGTCAGTTCGCCCGTCAGTCATCAGTCAGCCTGTCAGTCAACCCGTCAGCCTGTCCTGTGGTCTTTAACACGACGACATCTTTGCATTTACTTCCACCCGTCTTGAGTTCGCCTGTTGTCGCATTGGGAAAGTCTAGCGTTCTGTCCCTCACTGTCCCCCTCACTGCATCACACTACACCTGGGACACTCAACACCCGAAGCCACACACTCAACACCTGAAAAAACACCTGGAAGTACCATTAAATTTAGCTTATTCTCCGCCAATCTGCCTCATCCGTAACCACGCCATACTTAACACCTGATCGTGATGCCTCGAAACCTTTAAAGACACAGGAAACACCAAAAAACAGTAGAAAAGCCTTGTAAATCACCCCAGAAAGCTCACGGAGGCACCCCAGATCACCCCAGAACGAGAACAAATCCTTTAAAGTACCCCAGTAGCGCCTCGCCGTGCCCAGCCGCCATGGAACGTGTCACCATTGCCTTCTCCACCAATGTCAACCTTCCGATGTTCAGCAAGTTGGGGCCAAGACCGATTGGAGTCACCCTCTTTGCTTTCCCAGTTGTTCTTTTCCTCGATACTGTTGATAAAGACTATTTTGACGAGATGTACGAGGAAAATGAGGACCCAGGTGACGGGGGTGGCGTCTCACAGCCCCCCTTCGAGTATCCTGACCCCGGTTTGCAGTACACAGACTACTTTGGGTATTATTATGATAATTATAATGATCTGACTGCCTCTTCCTCCTCCTCCTCCTCTTCATATTCATCCTATTATCCTGCCTCATCCTCCCCTGCTTACTATTACTACCCCTCCTCCTCCTCCTCTTCCTCCTCCTCCTCTTCTCGTCCACCTCTTCGTATTCTAGAGTGAGAAGAGACGTCTCCTCTCATAGCAGTGACCATGTTCACAATTTACCTCCTCTTGTGCTGGGGAAGACGAGGTGTGTGTGTGTGTGTGTGTGTGTGTGTGTGTGTGTGTTAGTACTTCAGGTAGGTGAGGATATGTGGACACAGGAACATGGAAACAATGACTGACTGATTCATTCTCTCTCTCTCTCTCTCTCTCTCTCACTCCTGTCTTGTCAAAAATGCTACTAAATTGTAAGATAAACGATTATTTATTTATCTATTTATTAATTTATCTATTTATTGTAATCTGGTGAGGAGTCTGGCGAAGATGCAGTGGTAATTGGCCGCACGGTGCAACACAAGGCGGTAACCAAAGCGTGGACCAATCAGGGAGTCAGGAAGCGAGGGAAGGATTGAGGGAAGGCATCAATCATTGGCTGTGTTACCGAGTCCTTGTATCCTCATCTGTCTTGCTGCCACACCTGATAACATAAACCACACTACTACTACTATTACTACTACTACTACTACTACTTCTACAGGAATCTCGCGGAGGATCAGCTGGCATTGTTTCACCACCTAGAGGCGTCCCTGGCAGCTGGGGGTGTGGATGGGCGGAACTGTTTGCTAAGGGCGGTGTGTGAAGGGCAGAGTAAACGACTCGTGACCCTTAACCTTCTTGGACACCTCCTCACTGCTTTCCTTACGTGAGTAGGGTGTGGGGATGCGCCGGGTTAGGTTAGGTTAGGTTAGGCTAGGGTTTGGTTAGAGAGAGAGAGAGAGAGAGAGAGAGAGAGAGAGAGAGAGAGAGAGAGAGAGAGAGAGAGAGAATTATTATTATTATTATTATTATTATTATTATTATTATTATTATTATTACTATTATTATTACTGAGCAGAAAAGAAACGAGTAGAAATTTTGACTAATCTTAACTATATTTCTCCTCTTCCTCCTCTTCCTCCTTCTCCTTCTCCTGCTTTCTTCCTCTTCTTTCTCCTTCATCTCCTCCATTATCACCACCTTACTGTCAATTCTTACTGTTCTTGTTCCTATCATCCTAATCTCCTTCTGTCCTCCATTACCATCGTTATCTTCATCTCATAATTATTCATTGCATTCTGAATACCCTTATCTCCTCCTCCTCCTCCTCCTCCTCCTCTTCTTAATCCTCCTTCTCTCCTCAGACCTCAAGACAAGACCATCCTGAAGCCGTACTGGGAGGCTGCAGAGGTCGGGAGGGGAGGAACTAAGGGGGGTCGGTGCGCCAGACGCTATCCAGGCTGTCCCGTCTCTCTGTTAGATATTTTCAAGCTGGCCAGACGCAATCCAATGACGCCTTCTAACTATTAAAGTGACCATCATCATCATCATCATCAGTGGTGGTGGTGGTGGTGGTGGTTGTGGTGGTGGTGGTGATCTGAAATTCTGTGTTTTGTACGGGGTCTGTTTTAATTCTGTGGTGTTTGTTTGTTTGTTTTGGGGGTTTGTTTGTTTTGGGGGTTTGTTTGTTTGTTTGTTTGTTTGTTGTTCTTGTTGTTGTTGTTGTTGTTGTTGTTGTTCGTGTTCTTTTTCTTGTTCTTCTTATTCTTCTTCTGCTTCAGTGTGTCTTTCTGTCTGTCTATCTCTATTCTCCTCCTCCTCCTCTTCCTCTTCCTCTTCCTCCTCCTCTTCCTCCTCCTCCTCCTCCACTCCTTCCTCCTCCTTTTTTTTTTTATCAGGCATTAACTTGTATTTGTAATCTCTATTTGTAATCTCTATTTGTAATCGGCAATTTTTTTTTTTTTTTTTGTAATTGTAACCTTTGTATTTCATTTATATATATACACTGCATTTGTAATTTCACATTTGTAATCTGCATTTGTGATTTTGAATTCGCAACCTGTATTCGTAATCTTGTATTTGTAATAATAATAATAATAATAATAATAATAATAAATAACACCAAATCCTGCTTATCTCTTATCTCCATTGCATTCACGTGTTCATATTATCATTTTATTTATTCATACATTTATTTCATTCATTTACATCTATGCTCCCTCTCTCCAAAATAAATAAATAAATAAATAATGATTACTCACATACAACCTAACGTATTTCAGGGTTACGACACTCTAGCAACAATAACAACACCAAATCCTATTCATCTATCTCACATTCATTCATCTATACATTTCCTTACGTCTATACAGCAAAATAAAGTAGATTAATAATAGAAAATAAAAAAAATCGTATTATTTCAGGGTTACGACACTCTAACAACAATAACAACACCAAATTCTCTTCATCTATATAACTTTCATTCATCTATACATTTCCTTACGTCTATACAGCAAAATAAAGTAGATTAATAATAGAAAATTTAAAAAAAATCGTATTATTTCAGGGTTACGACACTCTAGCAACAATAACAACACCAAATTCTCTTCATCTATATAACTTTCATTCATCTATACATTTCCTTACGTCTATACAGCAAAATAAAGTAGA
>NC_087197.1:442500-462500 GCF_035594125.1 Scylla paramamosain | reverse complement strand
CCCTCAGCATCCCCAGCAGCAGGAGCCTGGGGAAAGAGCAGTTTGGGGCGTATGGTATGATCGCGGGTCGCCTCGCCAGCCAGTTCGGGGTGGACGGGCAGGCGTGTGTGCAGCGGTTCATGTGCGAGATGCAGCAGCGACCGATAGACAAGCGGACCATGGTGGGAAAGCTACTCACTCTGCTGCTCACGTGTGTATCTGTCCTTCATGTTAAATATAAGACTGTTTTCTGAAATACTTCCACGCAGCGCCTTCACTACATTCCAAAGACTCTAGATGAAGAGACACGGGTTTTAAAGGATGTTTTTTTATGGTTCTAGTAGTAGGTTAACAAGATTTCTATATTATGAACAGGAGAAACACTCTTGAGAATCCGGCTGATCACCTTTATAGGCTTTGAAAATAGTTTTAATGAAGTGAAACGGGTTTTTAAGGATTTTTTTTTTTTATGGTTCTAGTAGCAGATTAACAAGATTTCTACGTTATGAACAGGAGACTCTTGAGAACCCAACTAATCATCTTTATGTGGTTTGAAAATACCCGTGGTGAGAGAGCAAAGGCTACATGAAAGCCCATTCGTAATCCTACATAAGTTTCAGGATACGAATGAGTGACAACATTAAATTAATTAGTGTAGTAAATGTATAGAAGTATTGAGAGTTGTGGATTGTAGTATCTCTCTCTCTCTCTCTCTCTCTCTCTCTCTCTCTGCCAGTCTACCTATCGGCCTTTCCGTCTATCTTAATATCAGTCTATTAATTTGTCTTTATATTTATTAATCTGCTCTGCTTTTATCTATTTATCATTTACCTATCAATCTATCCATCTATGTTCCTATCTCTCTATCTATCAATGTGTCTTCTTTCATAGGCCCAGCATCAAGAACAAGGGAGAGGCTGATCTACTGACGGACTACTTAACGGCGCGGAAGCTGGGTAAGAGCGGGGCGTATTGCGATCATCACTACTCCGCCTGTCCAATCAGCGTGTTCCATTTCTTCGATAGCGTACGGAACATCACTGCTGATTGGTTCTGATAGGAGGGGAGTAGCGGGTTTCTGTTTCTCCCTCCCGCTCATTGGAGATTTATTTATAGTACTCATTTATTTTATTTATTTATTGTTTATATTTTGATGTTTTTTTTTCTCTTCGTTTCTCTCGGACCTTTTTTTATCCCTTATTTTTTTTTTTATCAAGTTATTTCTTTCCGCTAGAAACCTTTTTTCTTCTTTTGAGGCTGGTAAGGTTACGTCACATTTTCTTTCTTTATAATAAAAGCTATTACCTTTTCTCCTCTACGTTAGGACATGCAGGATTCTCTCTCTCTCCTTAGAATCTAGTCTTTGCTGCTTAGGTTAGGGAAGATTCTCTCTCTCTCTCTCTCTCTCTCTCTCTCCTTATAAACTTGTTATTTTTGCTCGGTTACAAACTCTTCTGCATCTTGGTTAGGTTAGGTCAAAGTAACGCAATTTTTTCCTCACCATTTCTAGTTTAAAGTTAAGTCATTATCTCATCCCCCCCTTGGCAATTTTGTAACTTATACTGTGTTAAGATTGTCTAACCTTTCCCTTTTAACCTCAAAGTACACTGGTCAGTCTTATGTAAGGTTATGTACGGTTAACCTGAACCAAAAACTTGCTGTCATGTTGGTTGTGTCTAACTCATTGTTCCCGTGAGTATGCAAGTGTTAGGTTACGGTTGGCGCAGTTCAGTAGCTCGTGTGTCTTGTATGTGGTGCTGAATGTGATGTCTTAAGCTAACATTGACATTAAAGACAGTAGGAATGTTCAATATGCGTTTCCGTCACGCCGGGGTAACACTCGCTGTCTGGGTGGGTGTGCGTCATGTGCGGGTGAGCCACGAGTCAATAAAGGAGTCACAAACACGGCACACATACTCATGTACGTTTTATTTAAAGCAACATGACTGATTCTTTGTGGTGAATACAACGAGACAAAAAATCTTGAACCAAGTGGAGGATGTGAGGCGCCGTGATGATGGGATGAGCGGGCGGGGGGCGGGGTACAGGGTGGCGGGGGGAGGAGGAGGTGGTGGTGGAGGTGGTGGTGGTGGTGGTGGAGGGAGGAGGAGGAAGAGGCAAGCGACGATGATGAGGAGTCAGTAGTCGTATTATCCTATGAGTGAGGAATAACAAAATAAATAGAGTGACCCATAGCAGAGCTAGTTGAGCCACGCGTCCGGGGGGGCTGCCGCGCCCTCCGGCCGGCCCGCCGCCCCTCTCCGCGCCGCGCGCCGCCGCCCGGTGCAGGACAAGACAGACCGAGACGAGACGCAGCGCTACATCTACACGATATATATATACAGAATGTACAGGAAACAAATGCATGGCGGGCGGCGCGCGGCGTGCGGCGCGGGGGCGGGCCTGCTGGACCCATAGCTGCCGCTAGTGCAGGTCTGCGGCGACTAGCATCACTAGTTGTCTCCGCGGGGCCGGCGGCTCCTGGTATAAAAATATATTTCTTTCTCTCTCTCTCTCTCTCTCGCTCTCGCTCTCTCACTAACTCGCACTCTACTTAGAATAGTCTTTGTATATACAAGGCCCATAGCAAGGCTACTGGGGCCAAGGCCACTCACTGGTGCGTCCAGAGGGGCGCGGCGCTCCCTGCCCGGCCCGCGCGGCGCCGCGCCCGGGGCCCCCGGGTGAGCAAACCCAGGGAACAGAAGGGGGGGCGGGGGCCCCGGGGGCGCCGCGCTAAGGGGGGCGTCACCCTCGGCGGCGCGCCAGGCGGCCCTCGCGGGGCGTCAGCGTCGCCAGTTTCTGTACCGCGCGGGGCGGCGTATCACAAGAGGCCTGGAGGGTGGCGGCGCGCAGCACAGCAGGCTGCGGCTCTCAGCCTCCTGCTGGAGTGCTGAGGGGCTGCGCTGTGAGCTGGTGACACCAGCAGCAGCAGTGTACAGCCTGCTGTGATCCCTCTCTAAACAGCTGTAGTGAGACTATGCAGCAGCAGCAGCAGCAGCAGTAATAGCAGCAACAATAACACTCTGGGTATATACAGCAATTACATTAATAATTATTATAACTATAATAACAAAAATATATAAAAAAAATCATCAAAGACTGTACGTTAGGACCAAAGTGCGAGGGGGAGGGCGGGGTTAGAGCTGGGGGGAGGGGGAGCTGAGGGTGCGCGGACTAGATAGTGTACGATGGCGGGGCGGGGGGCACGGCTGCCTCGCCCCCCGCCCCCACTGGGCACGGGGCGACTGCTGCCAACACGCGGCGACACCAACACAACGACAACAATGATGATAAAGAACAAAACACTGGGCGACCCAACACGCCTACGCGCCCGCACGCCCACAAGGGGCCGTGCCGCGCGTCTTCACCAACACACCAGGAAGTGACGGGCGCGCTGGCCCCGCCGCGCCTCACCCGGGCTGACCCAAGCTGACCCGGGCTGGGGCTGGGGCGGGCGAGGCCACGGCCACCAATACTAATGAGGGAAGTACAAAACGAGACTAAAACGTGTTCCTGAGCCACTCTGCGCCGAGGAGTGGTGGTGGTGGTGGTGGTGGTATTGGTGGTGGTGCTCGTAATAATAATGATAATAGATAATAATAACAAACACCAAACAAGTAACAGTGAACAAGAGCAAACTACTCATCCAATCACCATCACCAATAATAATAATAATAATAATAATAATAATAATAATAATAATAATAATAATAATAATAATAATAATAATAATAAAAATGAGTCAACTACAAAACATACACACAGACACACAAACTCATTCCACACAAAATAATCATTACAGAACTGGGGAAAAAACAATGGGGAGGGGCAGGAGGGGGGGATGGGAGAAGGGGAATGGGGAAAAATAATGCCACAATATTGAGGAGGAGGAGGAGGAGGAGGAGGAGGAGGAGGAGGAGGAGGAGGAGGAGGAGGAGGAGGAGGAGGAGGAGGAGGAGGGATATGTTAGTGGAGATTACTTTGGATAAAAATGAGAGAGAGAGAGAGAGAGAGAGAGAGAGAGAGAGAGAGAGAGAGAGAGAGAGAGAGAGAGAGAGAGAGAGAGAGAGAGAGAGAGAGAGAGAGAGAGAGAGAGAGAGAGAGAGAGAGAGAGAGAGAGAGAGAGAGAGAGAGAGAGAGAGAGAGAGAGAGAGAGAGAGAGAGAGAGAGAACAAAATAAATAAGATGAAACAAAGTCAAAAAGACGAGAGAGAGAGAGAGAGAGAGAGAGAGAGAGAGAGAGAGAGAGAGAGAGAGAGAGAGAGAGAGAGAGAGAGAGAGAGAGAGAGAGAGAGAGAGAGAGAGAGAGAGAGAAAAGGCAGGGCATAACAGGGTAAGGCAGGGGGCAGGGGGGACGGTCACGGCAGGGTGTGTGTCGGGACAGTGGAAAGAAAAAAACAGCCCATAATTTACCTCAACAAACAAATCCGACCTACAGAAGCTAAGCTGTATTTTGAAGTAGAGGTCTCTTACTGTCAATGTCGATCACCCTCTCTCTCTCTCTCTCTCTCTCTCTCTCTCTCTCTCTCTCTCTCTCTCTCTCTCTAACAAGGAAGCTCTCTCTCTCGATGTTAGTTCTCTTCCTCTCTCACTTATTTTCTGTCTATAAACCAAGGATATTCCAGTCTCTCTCTCTCTCTCTCTCTCTCTCTCTCTCTCTCTCTCTCTCTCTCTCTCTCTCTCTCTAACAGAGGTAATGGACTGTTTATTTTGTACATATAATCATTTCTGTGCTCCAGTGGTTAATATAACAAAGGGTTGTGTGTGTGTAGGGGGATGCAAGGGGGGAGAGGGAGTGGGAATAAGGGGAGAGGTGGGGGAAGGCGGGGAGGAGACGGAAGCAACATTTGGGGAGGGTAGTGAGGGAGATAAAAGGAACATTTGGCATCTGAGGTAAAGGAAATAAACATATGGGTGGGGGAGAGGAGGGGGGAAAGGGAGGGGAGTGAGGGAAAAAGGGGAAACACAACAAAAAATAATAAATAAATAAATAAATATACAAAACAAATGAAAAATAATAATAAGAAAAAAATAAATAAAACTTAAATTAGCTTTTTCTTCACCAGAACTCAAATATTTAATAATTTATATATCACGCTGGGAGAGAGGGAGGGGAAATGCATGGGGGAAGAAGGGAGGGAGGGGGAGGGGGCACAGGGACACGGGAAATGGGGGGGAGGGGCAGGGAATGGGGAGATGGGGATGAGTAGAAGAAAGTTTGCATATATTAATCAGTCAATCAGTCAGTCAGTCAGTCATTCTTGGGTCGTGAAGTGAAAGGGGAGAGAAATGAGGAAGAGAGGAAGAAAGGCATAATTACAAAATATCAGACAATAATAATAATAATAGTAATTGTAATAAGTCAAGTGATGATACTCTGATAAGTATGCTATGTGGGAAACAGGAAACAGGTCAAAATAACAGGAAATAAATAAATAAACATTGGAATAACAGATAATAATAACAATAGTAATATCGTCATCATCATCCTAGTAGTAGTAGTAGTAGTAGTAGTAGTAGTAGTAGTAGTAGTAGTAGTAGTAGTAGTAGTAGTAGTAGTAGTGGTGATGGTGGTGGTGCTGCATTGAAATGTAACAGACCACAACAACAACAATAATAATAATAATAATAATAATAATAATAATAATAATAATAATAATAATAATAATAATAATAGTAACATACATACCAACAAACACATCTAATACAACACATCCTTGCCAAGGCACCAAAAAAAATAAATAAATAAAATAAATAAATAAAAAAACAAATAATAATAAATAAAAAGACATATAGATAGCATTGTAAAAAAACGTGCAGAAAAAAAAAGAAAGAAAAAAGTGCACAAACACAAACAAACACACAAACCATTAAAAAACACCCTGCAATACATATAGAGGAGAAGAAGTACCTGCCACTTTCACAAATCCCAGAATCCATAAATACTTTTTTTTAACCCCAAACAAACACTTGACTCCACAATGCAAAAAATGGAAATGATGGAGGAGGAGGAGGAGGAGGAGGAGGAGGAGGAGGAGGAGGAGGAGGAAGGGCGTCAATGGAGATGGCACAGGAAGAGAAAGAGGAGAAGAGGACAAGTAAAGAGAGGAAGAAAAGAAGAGAAGAGAAGAGAAGAAGCAGGAGTGTTGATGGGAATGGCACAAGAGGAGGATGAGGACGAGGACAAGGAGGAGGAGGAGAAAGCAGGTGTTAATGGGAATGGCACAGGTGTGAAGGACAGGACAGGAGGAGCAGTCACTGGGGTATACCAAGATAAGGGATGTAATGCTAAGGGTTTGATTAGGACCCAAAGGAGCCTCCGAAATTGAAGCTGGTGGGCACCGCTGTCTGCTGGAAGTTGTAACCTGCAACGAGACACAATGCTGTAATCCTGCAACACTGGGGGAAGGTTACAGGCTAAAGAATTAGAAAGAGGAGTGTTTAAGGCTGTAAGATTAAAAAAGAGAAGTGTTTAAGGATGCACGATTAGAAAGACAAGTGTTTAAAGCTGAAGGATTATAAAAGAGAAGAGTTTAAAGTTGTAGGATTAGAAAAGAAGAGTGTTTTAGGCTATAGGATTAAAAAAGAAGAGTGTTCAAGGCTGCATGATTAGAAGAAGTGTTTAAGAATGCAGGATTAGAAAGAGAAGTGTTTAAGAATTGCATACTGATATTAAGAAAAGCAATTATAATCTGTAGGTTTAAATAGACATAAAAAATTGTAATGAAAGAAAAAAACTACTGGTAACTGTAATTTTGCATCAATGTAGACCTGAGAGAGAGAGAGAGAGAGAGAGAGAGAGAGAGAGAGAGAGAGAGAGAGAGAGAGAGAGAGAGAGAGAGAGAGAGAGAGAGAGAGAGAGAGAGAGAGAGAGAGAGAGAGAGAGAGAGAGAGAGAGAGAGAGAGTAAACCACACATATACATAAAACAATACAATGAACAGCAAAACACCAAACTCCACAAGACAACACAACTAATTCCACCCTGCTCCACCCACTCCACCACTTACCTCCACTCTGCTGTATCTTCTTGCTCTGCGCTGCTGCACGCCTTTGGTCTGCCAGCGTTGCCACCTCCTGCATCACCTTCTGCTGCTCGGCACTCAGCCCGGTGGTCAGTGCCTGGTACCACACAGGGGCGTTGGCTTCAAGGGCTGTGGGGACGCAGGGAGGGCCATGATAAGTGGTTCATCAAGGAAGGTACACTTGGGTTTGTGGGTAATCTGGGGTCATAGGAACATTAGGGAAGGTGCAAGAAGTCATCAGGTCTGTGAGGGATCAGGGAAGGGTCACTACAACACTGGCATATGAGGGAAGCCGTAAGTTATTAGGTCTGTCCATGGTGAGTGAAGATCGTGAATGTTTGACACCAGGAGAGGAGACAATCCAAGGCAACAGCGAACTTTACAAAACTTTCAACTTAAGATTCAACCCCTTCGCTCCACCTCTAACAAACAAAAAGTCAGAAGCTGCGATTTACTCTCAAACATCCACCAAAAATTTAAAAAGGTCACTTAAAAGAGGAGTAAAATGCATATCAATAAAAAAACAATAAAAAACATAACACTCCCCATATGAAGAATCGTTTAATGACATCAACCGTTGTAAGCAAAATTTAAAAACCAAACATTGTGAGACAGTGCGATGGTGGCAAGTCCAACACGAGGCACACTGAGTGACCCAGCGTACTTACTCTGCATGACGTCCTTGAACACACAGTACTCGTCCACCTCACACTCCTCACGGTCCAGGGGCGTTGTGAAGGACTCCAGCGCTGTCTCGTCCATTTCGTCATCGGAGTCGTCGTCATCCTCCTCCTCGTCCTGGTGGCGGGAAAAGACGACTCAGCGTAAGTGCAAATAAGATGAGTTTTATAAAGCGACAGTGATGCATCTGTCATTTTCCTGCTTTAATTCCATCTTCTGTTTCTTCTTCTCTCTTATCTCACCTCCACTGTGGCGGTGATGGCAAAGGGGGATGTTGCAGATGCCTTCTTCACCTTCTCACCAAGTTTCTCCAGGTATTCGTCCCCAGTGTCATCCAGCTCGTCCTCATCACTCTCCAGGACCTCTGTGCAGGGGAGAGAGTGGTGAGGTTCCTCTGTTAGGTTAGCTTGGTGTATCTCAAGAGTGGTGATGTTCAAGGGGTGATTTTGTCTAAGGAATGGTGATGCTTTGTTTCTTGGTTAGGTTAAAGCTTTGTTTGTATATTTGTGTGTTTTTCTTTTTTTTTTTTGGTTTTAGTTTGGTAGGGTTTGTGGTATTTGCTTTTGTCGTTTCCTCTCTCTCTTTCTCTCGGCAGTAACATTACCTAATCCTTCACTTCTGGGCATAACTATCTCTCTCACTCTCTCTCATTACACAATCTATCAACAATTCATCACTTTGGGGCACAACATTCTCTCTCTCTTTCTCTCTCTCTCACTTACCATGCTCAATATCTTCATCATCCTCTCCATCATCCTCATCGTCACTGTTCTCCTCACTGGCCTTGGCTGCGGAAGGAAGGAGAGAGAAAAGATTAACACGTCACACAAACAGAGGACGAGAAGACATGCATCAACAAACCACGTCCTTGAAAAACTCCCTTATCAGACCAGCCTGGGAAATGTTTGTGTGTGTGTGTGTGTGTGTGTCTGTGTTGCAAGGCTTCTACTACTACTACTACTACTATTTTTTTATGCATTGAAGCAAAGGATATACAGAAGCAGGCAGGGAGTTCCAGAGTTTACCAGTTAAAGAAAAGAATAAGATTGCTGGTTAACTCTTTAAGGCTGGAGAAAGTAGAAAGCAGGCAGGGAGCTCAAGAGTTTACCAGTTACAGGAAAGAAAGACTGAGAGTACTGGTTAACTTGCATTAGGGAGGTGAACAGAATAGGAGACAGGAAATACAGAAGCAGACAGGGAGTTCCAGAGTTAACCAATGATGAAGATGAAAGATTAAAAATACCAGTTAACTCTTGCATTAGGGAGATGGACAGAATAGAGTGAGGTGAGAGAAACTGAAAGCCTTACCTGCATAAGCTCTCTTCAGTCCCTGGAACAGCATAAGCACAGCAGGGATGATTTCCTTGTGGCACTCCTGCAGGACGCCCAGCCTCTCAGGACCCAGCTGGAGGAGGGTGCACATCCCCAGCACACAGATCTTACGGTCATGGAGCCTGAGGGATGTGAGATGTGAAGGAGTGGAGGGTGACGGGAAGGGGAAATTGAACAGACTCTCTCTCTCTCTCTCTTAAATGTAATATCTAATGGAAGATGAGAGAATGAGAAATAAAACATTCTCTCACTCTTTCAATAAATATTTTTAGTGGAGGGTGAAGGGAGTGAAAAATGAACAGAATTTTCTCTCTCTCTCTCTCTCTCTCTCTCTCTCACACACACACACACACAGTCAGAGCGCCTCACCCAAGGAAGCAGTCGGTGTCATGAATCCACTGCTTAATGAAGTGGGAGGTGAGGGTGGTGGTGGTGTTAGGCAGTGTAGTGGACTCCAGCACCTGCAGCAATGTGTCAGGAGCCGTGTACAGCACTGCGATGATCACCTGAGGGAAGAACAGGCCGGTCAGTGGCTGTGGAGAAGCTTAACAAAGACTATCTATATACCCGGCTGGCAATCCCACATGGGGCAGCCCTAAACACCACAAACTCACACACGTCACTCACACTCCCAGTCTCGTCAGCCCCTGGTGGAATGGTACAGTCTCGTCAGCCCCTGGTGGAATGATACAGTCATGTCAACCACTGTACTACACCAGGAGCTTAGGCTTAGCGCAGCTGGCCACACACATCCACAGCAAGGCCTCACAGCACATTAGTTTACTCCTGCCCCTTCATAATGAGTGTTCCCTACCCTGCACCTACTCCAATCCTGAGACCACAGAAGATACAGGCATTTCCTCACCTCGCCTACAGCAGGAAACCTTTGTCTCTCGCCTACAGCAGCAAATCTTTCTGTCTGTCCCACCTACAGCAGCAAATCTTTGTCTCCCACCTACAGCACCAATCTTTGTCTATCTCACCAACAGCAGCAAATCTTCCGGTCTGTCTATCACCTGCAGTAACAAATCTCTCTCTCTCTCTCACCTGCAACAGCATGGTTCTGAGTTCAGCAGTCTTCACCTCCCGCAGCAGACGCTCCACCACCAGCTGGATGATGGAGCCCAGGCACTGGTTGATGCGGCCCTGGCACTGCAGCACAATCACCTCCAGCAGCTTGGCGGCGTGGCACTCGTCATCCTCCGCACAGTCCTGCTGGTGGTGGTGGGCAAGGGATGTGGTCAGCTGGGGTTTAGATGATAGGTTATTGGTGTTGTTGGTGTTTTACTTAAGGTTTTATCAATGGTTGTGTGTTTAATTGAGGGGTTGTCAGTTTTTCTTGTTTGTTTTTGTACAGTGTGTTTTTTTTGAGGAGTTATGTGTTTTTTTTTTCTTTTTCTTTACGTTAACTTTGTTTTTTTGCGAAGATTATCAATATTTTTCTTTTTTTTTGGTAGGGTTTGCCATTTCATGACGTGTAGACACTTATACACCAACCTCACAGCACTACAAGTCACAAGTCACCCTCCATATGCCTCACCTGGGTCAGCATGGTCTTGCACATCTCAAACACAGCTGCAATCCTGGCCTCGGAGCTGATGAAGCCCTCAGTGTCCACGGTGATATAGTTGTGGAGCGCCGGCATCATCTCCGTGAAGTAGTCAAACCCGTCACTCTTGAACATCTGTGTGGGCGACGGCAGGCAGTGAGAAATGGGGCTAAGATATGGTGTTCAGATCTGGCATTTTTAGTTAAGTGTGCCATGTGATAGCCATACACATTTTCTATGATGAAAAAGAGAGCAAGGTACTGACTCATAAAAGAATCAAGGGTGTACTAGCAAAAAGTGTGAACAAGGATTCCTTACATCATTAAGCAGCTGTCAGAGATCAAGACAATGTAAATAATCACTGCAATCAGACAATAACCAATGAAATTATAAAAAAAAATAAAATAATAAATAAATAAATAATGTAAACACACCAGAGATAAGAGAAGCAAGGATACATTCAAGTGAGGTGAGGCAAACTTACCTGGAACATCATTTCAAAGCACTTCCACAGGTCTGGGGAGATTCTGGTGCTGGTGAGGCTGTACACGAGGGCCAGCGCCTCCTCGTAAAACTCTGTGGGGGTGAAGAGCATGGCTGTTAGGAAGGCTCAGGTGAATGGGGGACTGTAATAGAATCTGAGAAGGGAATTTAGCCTAAGCACAGGGAGAATAAGGATGCTACATAAAGAACGAAAATTTAGCCTAACATGGCCCATTCAAGATCAAGAGGGTGAGGGAGTGCTGCAGTAAGTTTGTGTTAAGGTGATCAAGACTTCAAGGGGGTGGAAATCTAAGCAGGAATGATGGTAAGGGAAAACAGAGATGCTACAGGAATCATAAGGAGGAACTGTAACAAAGAACGGAGGCCACAACAGTTAATTTCAGCAGCAACAGTACACTGACCCATAACGTTCTTGGTGAGGATGAGGCCCACCACCTGCAGCGTGATGGGTTCTATCTGCTCCATGATCTTGGGGTTCTCCTCCATGCAATTGATCAGCGTCTCAATGGTGCTCAGGAGACCCATGGCGGTGATGGCCTTCTCGTCCGCTCCCTCCTCTGCGTCCACCACCTGTGTGCATGTCGGGTGGTCATGGCAGATGCATTGTGGCAGTTATGTAGCACCACACTGACTGAATTGTTAAAAGATTGAGAAAATAACAGTGACTAATTTGAAGCGTTGCAATGCTGGGGTCATGGAGAGCTGAGCATCACAAATATTTAGCACCATACTGATATTAACCATCAAGTGATACAGAATACCAGTGAAATATTCAGGTGACAATATTAATGAACTCAAAAGCAATACTGAGGTCATAGAAAGCTGAGCACCACACTTTGATAGTCAATAAGCACCATTAAAGAATAACAACTGCATTAACTCAATCTGAAGACTAATCATATTCTGTCTAGCTTCAGCCATACACTGGTCTATATAAATATAAGTCATCCCAGTAAAGCAACAGATAAACAAAGCTGGCAGTGAGTATAATTTGTCTGCCTATCTCTGTAATCCCAGCCTCATACACTGGTCTAAATAAACTTAGGTCATCCCTGGAGCGCAACAGATAAAAAAACCCACAAGTGCATATATTTTGTCTCTCTCTCTCTCTGTAATCTAAGCGTTACCCTTACACTGTTCTATACAAACCCTAAGATCTTCCCGATGAACAATGCCAACAGTGCACATTTTCTATCTCCCTTTCCCTCTAAGTCCCAGCATCACCACAAGCTCATGGGTAACCGGAGCGGGAGGAGAGTGCTTTACCTGCTGGAAGGTGGCGGCTAACTGGGTGCACATCTCCACAGCAATGGGCGTCAGCTGGTCTGTGTAGGTGGTGACAATCTTGCACATCACGTTGGTCAGGTCATCATTCTCTGTCTCCTTGATGACCTTGAGGAGCTCCTGCACAATGGCTTGGATCTGTGGTAGGAGGGATCATGGTTAGGTGCTTGGTGACTGGATCTGTGCAGTGGTGAAGGGAAGGTATGACAGTGGAGGTTAGGCCGATTGAATGAAATCCTAATGAACACTAACAAGAGTACTGGGACAAAATAAAAGATCCTGAAGATAAAGAAGTTTCTAAAACCCAAGAAATAAAAGAGACACACCAAAAACAGACAATAAAACATGGGAAAAACAAGAGAAAATGAGAGAAAAGACCCAACCCAAAAATGATTAAGAAAAAACAACAAATGGAACAAGAGGAACCCACTACCACACTCACATTAGGCTCCACGATCTTCTCAGCCTTATTCTGCGAGGCAAGGAAGGCAGAGAGGGCCATGGCTGCCTCCACCTTCACCGGCAGCTCGTGGTCGTTCAGCAGCGCGTTCTGGATGCAGTTCATCGCCGCCACAATATTCTGCTCTGACTTAAACTTGATCTCGTCGAAGTTTTGTAAGATCCAGCATGCCTGTTTGGGGGTCGGAATGCACTCAGAGGGGATGTCACTGATTGCACTTACTACAATAATTACTGAGTGGAAAAATAAGATAAAATAATAAGGTGGGTGTCTCCGTGCTTGTTTGGGGGATCGGAATGCACTTAATTAAGAGGGACATCGCTGGATTACACTCACTACAGGAATGTCTGATTGGAAAAATAAGATAAAATAACAATAATAATAATGAGGGAGGAAAACATGACAGGCAGATAAAAAAAAATAATAAGAAAAAGACTGCTACTATTGGAGAGACACCCATACAAAAATAAATAAAAAAATAAATAAATAAATGAAAACAACAGACAAAACAACACAAACGCTACTACAACTCAAACCAAACACTTACCCTTGCCCTCATGAAGCCATATGGGCTCTGGAACTCAGGGAACACATACTGGGCTATCATTGTCTCCATCTGGTCCTTATAAATCTTCTTCTTCAGCAGCACACCGCCCAGCGTACCGATCTGAGGGACGGGATGGGATCGGTTCGTGTGTGTGTGTGTGTGTGTGTGTGTGTGTGTGTGTGTGTGTGTGTGTGTGTGTGTGTGTGTGTGTGTGTGTGTGTGTGTGTGTGTGTGTGTGTGTGTGTGTGTGTGTGTGTGTTTGCTAGTAATTCTAATGTTTGCAAGGTGGAATAAATTTTAACATATTCTCCAATCCTCTCTGTCTCTCTCTCTGTACAAACTCAAACGTATTTTTCAAAGCTTAAATAGTCTTCTCTATCTCTCTCTTCCTTTACGTAAACACACACAACAGCCCAACTCAGTCACGTCCTTTCACACACAGCTCAACACTCCTACCGGCCTCTTATGGTCAATCAACACACTGCAACACTTGTAAACACTCTTCCAGCACCCAAAACATCACTCACACATACAGTCACACATTCCAACACCACACAAACACCCCACAAACACTTCTACATACTCACCAACATCCATACACACCCACTGGTACTCAAACACCCCATAAACACTACAAATCTCACCATATGCATGACTCCATCCTTATGTCTTGGGTCCACGTTAGGAGTAGTGAGGACCTGCATGAGAAACACCATAGTCTTCTCCAGCATCTCCTTCCTCTTGCGCACGGTGGACAAGAGAAGACCCTGCGCGGCCGTCACTGGAGAAACTAGGTCCTCATAGATGTCTGGGGGAGGTGAGGAGTGAGTCAAAGGTAAGGTGTGAGGGTTTCTGAGTGATGGTGTGTTAAATCAAGGGAAATGTGATGGTTTTTGTGTTGCTGAGGCACAGAGGGAGTCTTCTTAAGCTCTCTGGGATTTCAAAGGGTGTTTGAGAATATATAGATAGTTATTTTGTATTTTAAGTTAGAGAGAGTCTTCTTAAGCTATCTGGGATTTCACAAGATGTTTTTTTGAGAATATATAGATTATTATTTCGTATTTTTAAGTCTTTTTGTCACTAATGAAATGCAATTCTTGTTTGATAACCACAGAATCATAAAAACACCCTTGAAAACCCCAGAGGCTTTCACCACTGCCCGTCTGAAGCTGAGGAGATTCACACGCCAACACAAGACACCCACTCGCTACTCACCAAACTTAACCCGCACATATTCATAGGGGTCTGAGTTCCACAGCTCTTGGTCAGCGTCAGAGTAACACATGAGGGGGAAAAGAACGTCCTGCACCACGGAGAGCATGTGTGGCTTGAGCAGCTTCCACGCAACACTCTGTCCGACCCTGGGAAGGCGGCGACAGATGATTGAGTTGAGAAAGTGATGGTTTAAGGATTGTCTGTATTTTGAGTGTGTGTGTTAGGAAAGAGATGGTGTTAGAATCATCTTTGTGTGTGTGTGTGTATGTGTGTGTGTAAGGATCTTGGTAACTGGCAGGCAATGTTCACCAGCAGCAGTGTATCCCTTAAGTTAATCTGGGTTGAGCTTGTGACTGAGATGGTACACAGTGCCATGTCAGTAAAGATTATCAACCCTACACACACACACACACACACACACATATACACACTTACAATATGCTAAACAAAGCAAAGAAGTACAGGGCAAATATACCAAAGATTCTTATAAAACTTGCCAAACACCACATCTCCCAGCTTGTACCTTCTCTACCACCTTGCCAAACACAAGCCTCACCTTTGCTAAACACTGAACATCTCACATTCTCTCTCAATGACAGCCAAACACAAGCTTAACCTTTGCTAAACACTGAACATCTCACAATCTCTCTCTTTATGACAGCCAAACACAAGTCTAACCTTTGCTAAACACTGAACATCTCACATTCTCTCTCTCAATGACAGCCAAACAGGCCTCACCTTTGCTAAAACACTAAACATCCCACAGCCTCTCTCTCTCTCTCTCTTTCTCTCTATGACAGCCAAACACAAGCCTCACCCTTGCTCCAGGTAGTTGAGTGTCTGCTGGAGAACCCGTGGGGAGACATAAACCTTGCTGCGGTACAGGTTAAGAATCTTGAGGAGGACCTGTAGCACCCCCGCTGAGAAGGTCTTGATGTACCAATTGGCGAACTCTTTGTAGTCGCTGTGCACTGTGCTTGGGCAGCCGTACCTGTGTGGGTAAAGGTCCAGGTGGGTCAGGGTGTAAAGGTGTGGTACAGTGAGGTTTGGGTGTTGTGGTAAGGTGTGTTGTGGTGTGGTTGGGTGTGTGTGTGTGTTAGGGTGAATCTCTCTCTCTCTCTCTCTCTCTCTCTCTCTCTCTCTCTCTCTCTCTCTCTCTCTCTCTCTCTCTCTCTCTCTCTCAATAAAATAAAAATAAATAAAAAAACATTTGCATATCACCTTTCAGATAATTTCTCCTTAAACTCTCTCTCTCTCTCTCTCTCTCTCTCTCTCTCTCTCACTATAATAAAAAAATAAATAAAGTAAATAAAAACAACATTTGCAAGTCACACTTCTAATAATCTCTTTCTAAACTCCACTTCTTTCTCCCTCTCACTCCCTCACCTCTCAAATATTCGCGCCAGGATGTGGAGTGCCCACTTTTTAATCTTCCACCATGGCAGGTCTGGCCTCTCATCCTCATCCACCTGTAGCGTCTGATCTGGCACTGGTCGATCTGCCACCTGCCTGATCACCTCCATCCACCTGGTGAACTGCTCCCTGTCTAGCAAGTCCAGGGGCAGGTGGTACTGTGGAGGTAGAGGAAAGGTTAAGGTGGATGATGGGTGGTGTTTGTGGTGCTGTGGGGGAAGGTGCTGGGGTGGGTGGTGGTTGCAGGGGTGGTGAGAGATTGGTAATGCTGCTGGTGGAATGTGGAGTGTTCATTATTGCTGTGAGTGGAGTGAGAGATATTACTGTGGGATAAGACAAGATTAAACCAAAGATATCAGCGGAAATTCTCGGCAATATAACTTGATGAACGAAAGTCACAAACATATGCACTTCAAAATAGAGCAAAGACACGAGAAATATTATTGAGAAAGGAATTTGAAGACGTACATTAATCTTCCTCAAAAACAAAAGAAATGACAAAGAAACAAGATTCACAACAATAATAATAATAATAATAATAATAATAATAATAATAATAATAATAATAATAACTCTTCTAACCAAACATACACATAGTAATAACAATAACAGTAATAACAAAAATAATAACAATAATAATAACAAAGACTACTACTACAATTTACCTCTTAATTCTTTACATATACATTTCTAACAATAAGACTACAACAGTTATCTTCTTTTTATCATTCACCAGCAGCAATCCAAGCTTTACAACAATTACTTTACTTATCTGTCTTTCATTTACTTATTTTTAACCATTAGCACACTAAATCACTTTCACCTCTTCATTTATTCACCCACCAACACCAGCACCACCAGCACAAACACCAGCAGCACCTCACCTGTGTCAACGCATAGTATATCTTGAGTATGAGCTTCTGCAGCAGTGTGGAGTGTTCCGAGGGGTCTGGCAGGAGGTGCACCATGCGTTCGTAGCACATAGGGAGGAGCAGCCTCATTGCCTCGTGTAGTGGTGCCCTGTCGTCCTTTCTTTTGTACCTGTAGGGGGTGGTGTGTGGTGAGCCAAGTGGTCAGTGGTGGTGGTGTGACTGGTGATGTTGCTAGGGTTAGTGATGTATGTTGGGTGAGGAGTGATGTGTTTGTGTAAGGTTATGATGATCTGGTCTATTTTCTTTGGTTCTCTCTCTCTCTTATAATGTCTAGATGTGTGGCTGAAAAGCTGATTGACTGACTAAATGACTGATTGATGAATGAAGTGAGTGAGTGACTGGGTGATAGATAGACTGATGACAGGATGGACTGACTAATGAACCACTGACTGGTAACAGACCCAACTTGTAAATAAATCAGATTGCCTGACTGACTGACTGACTGACTGACTGGTAAAATGATAAACTGAATGACAAACCTTCACCAGAAAGACTGAAACTGTAAATGCATCAGGGACTCAGCAACTGGCCAACTGACTGACTGAAGACCTGACTAACAGATCAAACTACACAAGACAGAGCTAACCAAATACATGTCTCAGGGCCTTGGAGCCTGGCGGGTACAAACACCGGCAGTACTGCAACCCTGAGTTGATTTGGGTTGAACTTGTGCCTGTGATAGCAAATCGACTTAACACAGGAAAGATTATCAACCCCACACATACATACACAAGGAAGCTTATCACCTATACAAACACACGCACACGTTTTCACCAGCTGGTACTGACACAAAGGGCTGCTGGGAGAAAGAGAAAGAGAATACTTATTTTTTAACAGTATAGATGGAAGAGATCTGAGAGAGAATAACAAGAGATAGGATGAGCAAAGTCTTTCAACAGCCAGAGGAGAGAATAGGAAAGACAGACAGGCCCAAAACTCACTCAAAGCTGGGAAGAGACAACAAAAGTCAAGGATTTATTACCAGTTGATACAGACAGAGAGGAGACTGCCATGAGAGTGAGAAACAGACAGAAGACAGACACAAAGAGTGGCTGAGAGAACAGAGATAGTGAGCAACACCAAGAGACACAAAAGACAAAGATGATAACTCACTCAAAGTTCTTCACCAGCTGGTACAGACAGAGGAGGCTGCCATTCCAGAGAGATGTGTCTGGGTTCTGGAGGTAGATACTGATCTTGTCGACGATGTTTGTCCACCGATTGGGAAAGTCGTATTTAACCATCTGATACGTGCACACTGCCAGCTGGACCCTGTGTGTGTGTGTGTGTGTGTGTGTGTGTGTAGGGAGGAAAAAAAGTAATATTATGCAATGTTTTAAATGTTTTCAGTACATATTTAGCTTCAATACTAAAAGACTATTACTACTACTACTATTACTACTGCAAAACAAATATTACACTATCCTTCCACTATCCAGTCTTTCTTCTTCCTCCTCCACCTCCTCCTCTTAATCCTGTTCTATTTCTTCTTCTTCCTCCTCCTCCTCTTGTTCTATTTGTTCCTCTTCCTCCTTCTCTTCCTTCTGTTCATCCTTTCCTATTCTCCATTCCTTCACTCATATTTCTTCCTCTTCCTCCTCCTCCTCCTGTTTATCCACTCCATCCATTCACCACCCATTACATATCTACCATCCACATCACCATCTCATCTCCACCTCCTCCTCCTCTTCCTCACCCTCCAGCCATACACACCAGCACACCATCCCATCATCCACCCTCACCTGACAAGATCTGGCGCGTGGACTACTGCATCCACTATTGCATCGCGGATCATGGCGCGGTCCTGTTCATGAATGTGGAAAGGGATTGGCTCTCCTCCCTCGTACTCCGCGTCCTTCCAGTGTTGGGTCACCATGTTCTTCAGGTAGATAACGCCCGCCTGACGCACTGGCATGTCCACGTCACCCATCATGACGACCTGAAGCAGCGCCGGCGTGAATCCGATTATCTTCTTCATCTGCGGAAGAGAGAGAGAGAGAGAGGGAGAGTGAGTGGTTGGTTTCAATGGATGTGTTTTGTCTATTTTTCTTTATTTTTTTTTTAGCGACTTCTTTTCTAGAGATGAGTTGTGAATCTTCTTTTTAAATGTCTGAAAAGAGATGAGGTATGAATGTACAAGTGAATTTTTTTTTATCTTCTCGTCTGTAGCGGAGACAAGTAAGGACGAGGAACTGAGTGAGGAAAGTACAAGTTTAATCATTTCATCAGTCAGGGAGATGAGGGAAAAATATTAAAGTTTATCATCTTATCACCATTATCAGCTAGTTCCCCTACAGTCAGTCAGCCAGTCAACTCACCAATCCATCTATATATAAAGGCAATTACTGACATTCATCTGGCCACTACATGTCAACAATCATCATCCATGCATCCAGTGAATCAGGAAAATACAAGTTTATTCATTTCATCAGTGAGGGAGATGAGGAAGAAATATTCAAGTTTATCATCTTGTCATCATCAGTAGCCAGTTTCCCTACAGTCAGTCGGCCAGTCAACTCACCAATCCACCCTCACACAAAGGCAATCATCCACGCATCCAGTCATCCACACAGTTACTAACCCATATAACTTACTATCCACATTAACCATCCACACAGTTAACCCTTTCACCGCAGCAGAAGCAATAAATTAAGTCTTTAAGCCATCTATAAAAAAGTTAGTGATGAAAAAACACACACTGCATTTTCTTCCCAGTTCGGATATTGGATGTGGCTGTAGAACGAGGAAAGGTGTCTTAGCGATTGGTGATTAGGGAAACTTAACACCCACTCCTCCATCCTTACTGACACACTTAACCATGCACACTTAAATGCTGTCATCTCCACACTAACACACAAACACACACACACACACACACTCACAGTCACTCAGTTCCCCACCTAGTCACCCACACACAATGTCACTCCACCTTACCATCCCCACACATACACACACATCAGCTAGTTTCCCATCTCATCATCATCACACACACACACACACACACACACACATAAGCACAGTCAGCTAATTTCCCACCTCACCTCACCTCACCTCACACACACACGCACACACAGCTACCT
>NC_087197.1:400000-437500 GCF_035594125.1 Scylla paramamosain | reverse complement strand
TTTGGTGTTGCTTAATCTTCATTGTCTATTCTTATTATCAGTGAAGTGCACCTGCCACCTCCTGCTGCTGCTGCCGCCTGTATGTGCTAGCAGCCTTAATTGGGCTATTTTTATAATTTTGATATTTCACGTATGGATATTTTTTTTATTTATCTATTTATTTTTTTTTGGGGGAAGTGGCAATATTTTTTTTCTGTCCTCATCGAAGCATAATTTGTTTTTTGTAGTTTTCAGTATTTTTTTTTCCCTCCCAGTAGCATGTTTTGGTCTATTTTCTTGTCTTTTGCATGTCTTGTGTAAAGCGTATATTGAGATATATTATGTACATTTACTTGTGTCATTTACTTATTACTAATGATTAACAATTTAAGAGTTCGTGGGAATCAATTTTTACCAGCCATCCTTTTCCCGATCGCCCCTTGCCACTCTCTATTTACTATATGTTACACAGTCTTGGGAAACGGTGTATTTCTTTCACATATCTTTTGTTGATTGGTATAAATGATTAAATCACAAATAGGTTTAAAAAGCGATAATTTGTCTTCGTCTGACAGTGTTCGGGGCAGTGGGAAGCATTGGGCGGTGTTCTCAAGATTGGGCGATTTCTTGAGGAACAGATTGCGCGGGAAGAATTCTGTAGCTTAGCAACACTCATCATACTCTACATTTAACCTTTAATAAACTTCCTGTCTCCTAGATATGCATTTCCATGGGTTAACAGTCAAATACAATTGCATTTCCGGCGGTGAGCGATATTACTGCATCATTACATTGCTTGGAAACCATCAAGCAATTTTTTTTTACAAGTCTTAAATTTTTTGCCATGCAGACAACCATGAATATAATGAGTTAATATCCTCTTTTTCAGGACTTCCTTTTGCTTTTCTGGTACTCAGAAAAATAAAACTGATACTTACAAATCTTTTCCATGCCACTAGAAAAAATATATTCTTTGGTTTTATTTGTTCTTCTTTTTGCTGTTTTCCGCGCGAAATTTGAGACCACCAACCTTTGTTATTTTATTTATTTTTTATTTTTTTATGTAGGAAGGACACTGGCCAAGGGCAACAAAAATCTAATCTGGGTTTAATGATAAGTTCACAGCACCCCCTGAACACTGCTGCACACCTCACTGGGAGTAATTATCGTTTCGGCAGGTGTCTACTGCCTCCTCCTATAAAGGGCAGACTTTTGTATTTTATCTTATTTATTAAGGAAATTTTTTGTGAATAAGACCTTGTATTATTATAAATGGGATTTTCAGGAGTGTTCTCATAATCCTATTACGTACTAGTATATATTAATAAAGTCTAATGGAAGTTACTGGAGTTGTCTAGGGTGTTTTAATTTATCTAGTGAGCTTTTATGATTGTAATGTTAGTTTGATAAGGTTTATTGGAAGTTACAAGAATTTTCATGCTTTTGTTGACGACTTAAATATAATAAGTTATTAGAATTTATTTAAAATGTTTTTCAGAGTGTATTTTCATGATTATAGTGGCAGTTTTATAAGATCTAATACAAATTACTAATGTTTTCATGATTGTAGCGATAGATTGACAAGAATATCTATGAAAACACACATAAACTCATGAAGACCTGACTGATCACCTTTGTGGCCCCTGAAGGCACCCCTGGCAGGAGACGAAACCATGACGGGGCCAAAAGGGGTGCTGCTCCCCGTTCTTCCTTTGTGTTCCCTTGTAGAGGATGCAAAGGAAATGAACTGATAGGAACTTAATGATTTATTCAGTTGGCCTATTTTTACAAAGCTCAGATGGACCCCTACGGCTTTGCAGACACACGTACAGACACACACGTACATACACAGAGGAATGGTTAGCCAAGTTCATTATCACAGTAGGAGTGAGACATACATACGTACACACAGACATATACGCACAGGTACTTGGTAACAGTGTAAGCTTGGACACACACACATACATACACACACAGCCGCATACTATTCCTATCCAGCACTCTAATTATACATACCATACAGTATACACATACCCAATTAGCCTCGTTTGCCTGTATATGTATAGCTGTACTGTATATATATGCATTATGTATAGAGTATATATATATAGTTTTATTATTTATATATTTATATGTATATATCTCCATTATTTAACTTAGTTCCAAGAATATTATCATCTATTTGTTTATTTTATTTTATTCTTTTTTTTTTTCAATTAGTTTCTCCCTACACTCATAAATACTGCTTATTATTTTAGACACAGAAATATTATATAAAGGAAAAATATTACAACTGTCTTTTATCATTATTCTATCTCCTCCTCCTCCTCCTCCTCCTTCTCCTCTTCTTCTTCTTCTACTGTTCTATTGTATCATTATTCATCTTTTTGTTCTACATCATTAAGATCAAAGAATCAAAACATATCTTATTTTGAATGAAGTTTTTCTTGTTTACATCATTACATCACACACACGCACACACATACGTACATACATATACAAACAGATTTATGTATGTTTATGATCATTACCAAGAGAGAGAGAGAGAGAGAGAGAGAGAGAGAGAGAGAGAGAGAGAGAGAGAGAGAGAGAGAGAGAGAGAGAGAGAGAGAGAGAGAGAGAGAGAGAGAGAGAGAGAGAGAGAGAGAGAGAGGAATAGAAAGACAAAAGAAGACAAAAATAAGAGAAAAAATGAGAAAAACAAGGAAAGAAATAAGAAAAAACACGAAGAAGAGATAAAGAAATAGAAAAAAAAATGAAAACAAACAAAACAATCAATAAAAATAAGAAAAAAATTCAATCAAAACCCTTTCACTCACACTCACTCACTCTCTCTCTCTCTGCCAGTGTGTCGGCCAGCCCTTCATTCACACTTGTCCTTCACTGTCAGCATGATAAGGTTGGTCTGATGGATAAGGAAGGTAGCACTCACAAACACTGCATTGGCCCTGTGGAGAGAGAGAGAGAGAGAGAGTATGGGTGAAAATTCCTTGGTTTATTTCATTAAAGATTTGTTTTTCTGGTTACTATGTACAGTTGTGTGTGTGTTTGTTTGTTTGTGTGTAGGATGATGACAGAATAGTAATAGTAATAATAATAATGAGAATAATTATAATACAAACAACACAGTAATCATATTTTTGTCATTGAAAGACTAAATAAAGTGCACCAGATGATTTGTAACAGGTCAGTGTATGTCTGTATGTCTGTTTTGTGTTGGTGTAGAATATACCAGAAACAGTAGAATAATGATCATATTTTTCTCATTTAAGGCTGAAGGAAGAGACTGCGTGTACACCTGGTCCTGTTAGTCCTCCCAGAACTCTATCTACCTAACCAAGCTACCAATCCCACAAAGGGCAGCCCAGGGAAGGCACATGCACACTCACTCACACACACACACACACACACACACACACACATCATACACACCTCAATCGGCCACTGGTACATTTCACAGCCCAGACAGACAAAGGACTCTAATGTTATCCTTCCAGCACTCCATCTATTTAACCAGCACACACACACACACACACACACACCTCCATCAGCCACTAGTGCACCTCTCTGATATAGCCCAGACAGACAAAAGAGTTATGTTAGTTAGTCTCTATAATTTTTTTCTTTATCTAATGTATGTGAATGAAGTTATAAAAATCACTTCACTGTATCCTGAGCAATAATTACCTACTTTCTTGCTCATACGTCACTGCAACGCCACCTCCTGTGCACTCTATTTCACTGTATCTTCTGCATAATCCCTCACAGTTTAACTAAGAATACATCTCAGAGCAAGTATTAGTGCAACTGCCTGCCTACACACCTCACTGAAGCACTCTCAAGTATACCTTCTCTCTATATACACCTACATACTCACTCTGCCTTGCCCTGAAACACTGCAATTTTATCTTTAACACCCATCATCCTGTCGTTCCTTATGTTCACAAACACTCACTTCTACTGTGCTTCCTGCTATATATTTCTACCTCTCCCAGCACATAAACACTCACAGTACTTTTCTATACATTTATCTCCCCTCTGGCCATGCTTACTGCCCCTCCTTGAAGCACTGTACATCTTGAGTCTTTTCCTCTTTAAAACACCCACACTACACTTGCTTCTCTACTAATGTACAGTAAAACACTAGTACTGCCTGTTTTCTATACCTAAACACACCTAAACACGCCCAAACTCATCCAAACACACCCAAACTGGCCCAAACACACCCAAACTGGCCCAAGTACACCCAACCACATCCAAACTTACCCAAACTGCATCCAAACACACCCTAACATGCCCAAATGCACCCAAACTCATACAAATACACCCAAATGCACCCAAACTCACTCTAATACACCCAAACTCACCTAATACACTCAAACACACCCAAACACACCCACTTCTCTCCTTTCAGCCTCCCATACTTACTGTCCCTCCTTGAAGTACTCCTTAAGGGTGTTGCTAAACTTCTTGCTGTGCTTAACAAAATCTCGCTTGCGATGTTCCAGGGCCTGCTTCCCCTGCATGCCTGGGATGAACTGCGAAACCTCTGTCACTGCGTCCAATAGCTTCTTGATGGCACTGGCTATCTCCCTGGTGACGGGTGATGGGTAAGTGGGTGTGCGTGGGGCAAGGTATGTTTACAATCAACGCACATGTAATACAGTAAAATCCCTCTCATCTGGCATTCGAGTATCCGGCAGCTTCAAGTATCTGGCACATTTTTCCCGAGCCTTAAAATCAATAAAAAATCAATGTGTACTCATAAAATCGAT
Source organism: Scylla paramamosain (assembly GCF_035594125.1). Classification (NCBI taxonomy): domain Eukaryota; kingdom Metazoa; phylum Arthropoda; class Malacostraca; order Decapoda; family Portunidae; genus Scylla; species Scylla paramamosain. Next base: position 432,746 of record NC_087197.1, on the reverse strand, counting down.
TAAAATAAAAAAAAAGGGATTTTACTGTAACAGACGATAATCAAATACTTGCTTAATTGTCTCCAGGAAAGTCTTGCGGTCTGTTATTTCATCAGGAATGCGAGAGAGGATGCGTTTAAGGTTGGCGCTCTTTCGGTTCAGCTCTTGGAATGCGTCCTCCGTGCGGGTGACGCGGTAGTCGCTGGCTGTGGTGGTGGTGGTGGTGGTGGTAGGGATAGGAATGTTGTTGTTGTTGTTGTTGTAGTGATGTTGTTGGTGGTGATGATTGGGGTAGTAATAGTTGTTGTTGTTGTTGTTGTTGGTGGTGGTGGTGGGAGAGATAATATAAGCAATGTAATGAATTATTTTCACACACAGCAATTAATAAGATTACATATTCCAAATAAAACACACACACACACACACACACACTCTGCCAAGCCCCAAACAAGCCCAAACTTACAATCAGTCTCATTAACAGACCCCTGCAGCCTGAGCACCGATTCATTCATGTTGACAGAGAGATCGGCCTTGCGCACGAGTCCCATCACCAGCTCGTACGTGAAGCCTGGGTAAGCAGCCTCCACTCGGCTCAGGGCAGCACGCAGGGTCTGGCTGGATGCTACATTCTCTCTCTCAATCTGTGTGGTTAAATGAAGCCTCAGGGTGCATTAGGGTGCGTTTTGAGTGTGTTTGTGTGTGTACATGTGTGTGTTTGGCGTGTTTGGTTAACAGAGTAAGAAAATAAACTTATTTTTTCCAGAGATGGCTTAGATGGTAAAGGCAAAGGGTGAAGGGTGAAGGGTGATACAGCTGTTAGGGTGATGGGGTGTGTCAGGGATGAGTTAGGGTGTTAGGGTGAAAGGATAAAGACCTGGATGGTTGTTAAGGTGACAGCATTAGGGAAATAAGAAAGGTGAGAGTCTGATAGGGTGATAGAATAGTCAGGGAAGTGTGCAGATTAGGGTGAGAGTAAGGAATGTGGTGCTGGGAGGTTTTTTGAATGATAGGTGTGTCTATGGCAAGGTAGGGTGTGTGTAGGGTGTGTTTGGAGTGCGTCTGAGTGTGTACGTGTGCGTTTAATTGGGTTTGTGTGTGTTTGTGAGTGTTTAAGTGTGTCTATGGCAAGGTAGGGTGTGTGTAGGGTGTGTTTGGAGTGCGTCTGAGTGTGTACGTGTGCGTTTAATTGGGTTTGTGTGTGTTTGTGAGTGTTTAAGTGTGTTTGTGAGTGTTTAAGTGTGTTTGTGTGTGTGTTTTGAGTGTGTTTGGTGTGCTTGAGTGTTTCTAAGTGTGTTTGTGTGTCTGTGTGTGTCTGTTTGTATTTGGAGTTAAGTTCAATTCTTGCATAGTTTTAAATGGAGCTAATTGTAAATGATTTGTTACAAATTAAACTACTACTACTACTACTACTACTACTACTACCACCACTACTACTACTACTACTACTATTGCTATTATTACTGCTGCAATAATAACAACTGCTGTGGACAATATGAATAGAAAACAGGTAAATAAATGATATAAATAAAGAGTTAATTATAGAATTAGATAAACAGGGAAAATAAAGAGTGATAATGAGAATAAAGGGGAAAATAAAGGAAAATACACATAATTCAGGCAGATGAATGAAAACGAGAACAATAATAATAATAATGATAATAATAATAATAATAATAATAAACAGGCAGTAAATGAATGATTGATAACGAGGATAAGAAAACTAAATATAAAAACAAAACAAAACAAAAACAAGACAAATATATGCCTTAATCCATCCACACAAACACACAAACGCACACACTCTTAATAAAAAAAAAAAAAAAATAATAATAATTGCGTAGATGACAAAATAAAATAAACATCAATTTTTTCCCCACTCATAAACACTTAGACTAGAAATTAATACCGTAATATAACATCCATAAGCCCCAAGATCTCCCCGTCCCATGAAATACCTGTAAAAAAATAAATAAATAAATAAAAATAGTGGTTTGTCATCTGGCCAGGTGACTACCATTGCCTACCTGCACAAGTATTGGGCGGATTAGCACCGGATACACAAGCGAGGCCACGGGTGCGTTAGGTGCGTGGTCTCCCATGGTCATTATCGCAGCAGCAGCCCCACCTCAGGCTTGGGAGTCGAGAAATGCAGGCGAAAAATGGTGGACGAAGCCCTCACCTGTTTCTGCCACACCTAGGAAGTAAACAGTTCAGGTCCTGCTGCTTGGTCCGTCTCGAGCCAAGGACAGTTGTTGTATTTTTGTGTTTTTTGGTAATTGTTGTGTTGTTTGTGCCTTGTTTTTTGTGTTTTGTGTTTTTATGGTGTTTTATCTGTTATCTGTGTGTTTTTTTGTTGTCTGTTTGGTGTTTTTTTTGTGTTTTCTTGGTTTTATCTAGTTTTCTTATTTTAGCGCATTTTAGCAGTTTTGTCCGGGTTTTACAGCGTTTTTTGTATTTTTTTATTGTCGCAGTTTTCTTTTTCTTTCTTTTCTTGGCACTTTTATTGTGTTTTAGTTTATCTTTTTTCAGCATCTCAATTCACGTACGGTTCTGTTATTCGGCCATTTTTGTGCCTTTTGTTGGAATTAATGACTTGAATTTTTATCAGTTTACTATATGAATATTTATTAGATAGTGTCTCTCTCTCTCTCTCTCTCTCTCTCTCTCTCTCTCTCTCTCTCTCTCTCTCTCTCTCTCTCTCTCTCTCTCTCTCTCTCTAATCCTATTAAGAGTGAAAGTAAGGCTCCGCTGTGCACTGAAAACGAAGCATTAAGAAAAAAATCCTTGAATTTTGGGAAATAAGTGTTGAGAGTATAAGAAGATAAGAGAGAGAGGGAGACGGCGAAGGAAACTGAGCGAGAAAGAGAGAAAAAAAAAAAATCTTAACGGTCTAAATTAAGTAAAAGTAAGAAATAAACAAAATGTTTAAACAATAGTTTAGAAATCATAAAATAACACACAAAAAATATAGTAGTCATATGAGGGTGTAAGAGGAAACTGACTCACGGAGTAAGGAAGTGCTGTGAGGGCAGGGGGCGTGGTGGTGGTGGTGACGCTGGGGAGGCAGGGACTGGTGTTATATTGCTTTGGTTGGCACTGGTCAGTCTTGGCACACACTCAACTAATAGCAATCAGTGTTTGCATATTCCCGGCAACTTCTTCCTCCATCAAGCATCACCAGACACAGCTACTTAAGGTGAGTACAGTGTTGGCAGCCTCCTCCTGTCAGCCTTACCGCCCTCACCGTAACACACTCCTCCCGCGGACTTCCTGTCAGTTTATTCGTTATTTGGGTGTTTTTTTAGGTTATATATTATTTATTTAGGGTTTCCTCACATCTGAGTCTGAAAATTTAGCTAAATATTGAAGGGAGATCTATGTAAACAAACAGATAGAGGTAGGGCGTCCTTATTATGAGCTTTTATCTGCTTCATTTCTTATTTATTGTAAGCCTAGCACATCACAAAGTGGAGCCACATGACTAGGCTTTCATATCCGCTAGCTAGATATATCCGCCATTGCCTCACTTAGTTACGATGGAAGAATAACAGGCAAAATAGCGGCCGTTCTCTCCTCTGCGAAGGGCCGCCATGATAGCTGGCTACCTGTGCCAACCTGTTGGTTCCAATACTTTTTGGTAATTTTCTGGTAATTTTCTTAACTTCTTTATTTTGGTGGTATAGCATGTTTTTATGGTTTATAAAAAATAATTATTTGCTTTAGAAGTGTTTTCGTTGCTTGTGTTGAGTTATTTTCAATTTTGTGTTGCTTTACGAAAATGTGGGGTGTTTTTTTGGCAGTATTTTGACAAACTTGTTTTTTTATTTCACGCTCTAAGTACGTCTTTTGTGTTTCTAAAAATCGCTTATGATTTTTAAAGTGTTTTTTCGTTCCTGTTGAGAGAAATAAGTGGACTTTATAAATGGTTTATGGTCCTGTTAAAAGTTGCGATTACAACACTTTTTGTGTTATTGTCTCTCTATTTCAGCTTGTAACTAACTTTTCTTTGCTTGAAAAAATAGTTCGTATGTCTTAAAGTGTTTTACCTTGGTGTTGAGTCAAAATGGGTGGACTTTTCAGTGGTTTTTCATCGTGTTTAGGTTCCAACACTTGTTTTTTACACAATTTCGGTTTTATTTGTTTACTTCTTGTTCCAGGTAACTTTTGTTGGTCTAAGATGATAATTCAGATTTTTTAAAATTTTTTACGTTCCTGAAAATTCAAATGTTGTGGTCTTTTCAATGATTTAAATGGTGCCGAATATTTCAACCTTTTTTCCATATTTCATTTGGATATTTTTTAAATACTACTCTGGCTGGAGCTGTTGTAATATTGTGAATATAAGTTAAAATATTTGTCAAGTCAAAATATATAAGGCATTCGAGCCTAGCTCCATTTTTTCGAGAAGTCAATTTCGAAATGAAATCCGTTACGGTACGTAAAATAGCCGTGACGTCACGGCCGCCATCACTGACCCGGGCCTTTGATCGGCTCCGCTGTCTCCTCGGTAATATTTATCGTACTTTGCAGTGTTTTCCTGGTGTTTCCACGTGTTTCTAAACTCAGACGTGTAGGTAAGAGTAGAATGAGTAAGAAAATAAGAGAAATAGAGGAGGAAGAGGAAGGGAGAAGGAATAGAGGAGGTGATAAAACAGGAAAATGCTAAGAAAACAATATTTAGGTTAATTTTTCCTGCTGCCCTGTCTGTCTTTGTAGTATTTGTCTTCCGTGACAGTGCTTTCAGTGTATTTGGTGTGTTTAGGGGTGTTGGAGTGTGTCTGGAGGTGTTTAGGGGGTGTGCGCGCACACACATACACCTCTCTCTCTCTCTCTCTCTCTCTCTCTCTCTCTCTCTCTCTCTCTCTCTCTCTCTCTCTCTCTCTCTCTCTCTCTCTCTCTCTCTGTATTTGGAAAGTGCCAGTTTTGCATAATATTTGGAATAATTACATATGTACGATAATTTTACCAGAAGTACAATAATTTCAACTTGTGTAGTGAGAGAGTGAGAGTTAGGCAGGGCTGTATATTATCACCAACCCTTTTTAGCCTGTATACAGAGGAGCTAGTAGGCAGGATGAGAAGAATGAATGTAGGGGTAAGTGTGGGGAATGATAAAGTATGTGTGCTCCTTTATGCAGATGACGTAGTTGTTATGAGTGAATCGGCAGATGAGCTTCAAAGTTTGTTGGATGTAGTGGATGGCTATGGTAAAGAGAGAAAAGCAAAGTAATGATTGTGAATAAGTCAGAGGATGAAAGTAATGTGGTATGGAGACTTGGAGAGAATGAGTTGAGACAGGTGCAAGAATACAAGTACTTAGGGATGTGGATGAGTCCTAGTGGGTGTGCAAAGGCCAAGAATGAAAAGATAAGTATGGTAAATTGATTGGGAAGCGGGGCAAGGATGAGAGCAAGTATGATGTGTTGAGAGAAGTGTGGAAGAACATAAAAACATAAGAAATAAGGGAAGCTGCAAGAAGCGACCAGGCTTACACGTGGCAGTCCCTGTATGAAATATACCTACCTATTTTCATCTGTTATCCCCATCCATAAACTTGTCTAATCTTCTCTCAAAGCTCTCTAGTGTCCTAGCACTAACTACATGGTTACTGAGTCTGTTCCACTCATCTACCACTCTATTTGAGAACCAATTTTTTCCTATCTCCTTCCTAAACCTAAATTTTTTAAGCTTGAACCTGTTATTTCTTGTTCTATCCTGGTTGCTGATCCTAAGAATTTTGCTTACATCTCCCTTGTTATAACCCTTATACCACTTAAAGACTATCAGGTTCCCTCTTAACCTACGTCTCTCTAAAGAATGTAAATTTAACAGCTTCAACCTCGCCTTGTAAGGAATACTCCTCATCCCCTGTATCCCTTTAGTCATTCTCCTCTGTACTGATTCTAATAGACCTATATCTTTCCTGTAATGTGGGGACCAGAAATGCACAGCGTAGTCTAGATGAGGTCTGACCAGCGCCAAGTATAACTTTAATATTTCTTCCGGCCTTCTACTTTTAACACTCCTAAAAATGAATCCTAGTACCCTATTTGCCTTGTTTCTGGCTTCTATGCATTGTTTCCCTAGACAGAGTTCAGAGCTAACTATAACTCCTAAATCCTTCTCGTACCCTGTACCTACCAGAGTTTGGTTGTGTAATGTGTACCTATTGTGTGGGTTTCCTCTACCTACGCTAAGCACTTTGCATTTATTGATATTAAATTGCATTTGCCATCTATCCGTCCATTCATTCATTCTATCTAAATCTGCCTGCAAGGCGATGGCATCTGATTCTGACCTAATTAATCTACCTATCTTTGTGTCATCCGCAAATTTACTATTATCACTACTAATTCCACTATCCAAGTCATTGATATATATTAGAAATAACAATGGCCCTAATACTGATCCCTGTGGCACCCCACTAATTACATGACCCCACTCAGATTTCGAGCCGTTTATTACCACTCTCTGTCGCCTGTTACCAAGCCATGACCCTATCCAGCCTAACACCTTCCCATCTATCCCGTGTGCCCTAACCTTTCTCAGGAGCCTTTGATGGGGTACCTTGTCAAATGCTTTACTAAAGTCCAGATATAAGATATCATAACTATCACCATTATCTACTGCCTCGTACACCCTACTGTAAAAACTCAACAAGACTTCCCTTTCGTGAAGCCATGCTGTGACTGATTTATCAAGTTATGTTTGTCTAAATGTTCCCTAATGTTCCTCACTGTTATTGACTCTAACATTTTACCTACAACTGAAGTTAAGCTGACAGGTCTATAATTAGATGCTAAAGTTTTATCTCCTTTCTTAAAGATGGGTACTACATTAGCCTGCCTCCACATTACTGGTACCTCACCCAACTCCAGTGATTTCCTAAAGACAGAAACTAACGGCTCACTAATAATCTCTTTACAATCCTTAAGTACTCTGGGATATATTTCATCAGGTCCTGGTGTCTTGAACTTTTTTAGCCTATCTATCTCCTGTTCCACTATCTTCCTAGTTATGGAAATATCTGTCAGCTTCTCATTCTCATCTGCTCTAAACACCTGTTCACTATCTGGCATATCCTGCCAGAGTATCCTGAAGAGTGTGGCTGTGCCATGTATAATGTATGGTATGGATGTGATTGCATTGAATGAAAATGAAATTGATAAGTTAGAAGTGGGCCAGAATAGAGTAGCAAGGATGGCACTGAGTGCACCGAGGTGCACAGCAGTTGAAGCCTTGAGAGGTGACATGGGATGGAGCACCTTTAGAGAAAGACTCACAAAAGCCACACTTAGGTACAAGCTTAGGCTTGAGAGAATGGATGATGCAAGAATAGCAAGGAAGGTGTACCTGTGGAATGAAAGTGGAAGCAAATGGAGGAAGAGATGCATGAGAATGACAGACAGGAATGGATTGCAAGTTGTGTGGGCGATAAGAATGGCAGGGAGGGATCAAAATGAGCGTGAATGGGTGGTAACAAGAGGAGGCGGAGTGGGAGCCGAATGGGATGTGAGAAAATGGAAGAATGAGATAGACAAAGAAGTGAAATGTGTGAGATTGAATGAATGGAAGAATGAAATGGAAAGAAAGAAGACCCTGGAATGGTACAAGGAGAAAGAGGCCCCGAGGTATGAAAGGTGGTATGATGGAAGCCTGGGCGGTGATCTCTTCCGAGCGAGGGCACAGTGTATGGATGTGAATGCAAGGAGTTACAGGTGGTCTGAGTCCCGCAGCAAAGTGTGCCAGATGTGTGACATGGGAGAGGATGAGACAGTGGAACATGTGGTGCTGGAGTGTGTGAAGTATGCCAGAGACAGGAAGGAGATGATGCAAGTGATACTGACTGAGTTAGGGCATGATAGGAATGAAAGAGTGGAGAAGACAGGAAAGGAATGGATGGTGTTGTGGCTGGGACTGTGTAGAGAGGCGAATGAAAGGATGATTGAGGCGGTGAAAGAGTTTCTGGAGAGAATGTGACGTGCCAGGTGTATGAACAATAAGGATAGAGGATGCTGTTCGTTTCTCTTTTTTTTTTTTTTTTTTTTTTTTTTTTTTTCCCTTCTACATGAGTTGCCGATCCAAAGGCCTGGCTCAGGAGTGATCCTGTGCCACCTGTACCATCAAGAGCAGGTCTCGTCTCGTGATACTGACTGAGTTAGGGCATGATAGGAATGAAAGAGTGGAGAAGACAGGAAAGGAATGGATGGTGTTGTGGCTGGGACTGTGTAGAGAGGCGAATGAAAGGATGATTGAGGCGGTGAAAGAGTTTCTGGAGAGAATGTGGCGTGCCAGGTGTATGAACAATTAGGATAGAGGATGCTGTTCGTTTCTCTTTTTTTTTTTTTTTTTTTTTTTTTCCCTTCTACATGAGTTGCCGATCCAAAGGCCTGGCTCAGGAGTGATCCTGTGCCACTTGTACCATCAAGATCAAGATCAAGATACGATAATATGGCCAAAACAATCTGGTAACGCTGAATTGTGAGAACAAAATGTAAACAACTTTAGCGGAATACAAAAGAACTCCAGATTTTTTCAATTTTACGGCTTGTTTTATTGATCTATAAGGTAAGAGAGAAAGTGCATACGTTATTTAACTACCTATTTAACTATTGGGCTGCCTATCTAAGGAATGTTTGTTGCGAAAGAGTGTTATTACTGATATGAAGGAAAATAGCTGGGCTTATCAGTGTAACCGCGTCCTGTCCTTGCTGGTAGTAGTAGTAGTAGTAGTAGTAGATAGGAGGTACTGTGAGCTGAGTAAGGTAGCAAATATACTGTTAGGAAAGTAGTAGTAGTAGTAGTAGTAGAAGTCGTAAGAAATATTACTCGTTATTTACTACAGAGCACCTCGTTTCTTTTAATTGGCTATGAAAAAAGACACATACAAAAAAGAAAAAAAACATTATGCAATAGATGTAATGAAAAGAATTAGCCTCTCTCTCTCTCTCTCTCTCTCTCTCTCTCTCTCTCTCTCTCTCTCTCTCTCTCTCTTTTATTTATTTATTTATTTATTTTCGTAGATGGCATATTGAGTTTGCTGTTTATTATTTCATGTTCAGGAAGGATAGTAATAGTAATAATAGTAATAATATTAGTAATAATAATAATAATAATGATCAAGCTCCCTATCTACCCCCCCTCCCTCCCCCCCATTCCTAATACCTGTCATTGAGTATGTTTGTTACCCCACACCTGCTCCAAACCTGACACTCACAACAGAGGCAGGGTACCATAATAATAATTCTCTCTCTCTCTCTGTATTTCTTTCATTCTCACTTTCTTCTTCGTTCTCCTTTTATCCTCTCTCTCTCTCTCTCTCTCTCTCTCTCTCTCTCTCTCTCTCTCTCTCTCTCTCTCTCTCTCTCTCTCTCTCTCTCTCTCTCTCTCTCTGTATTTCTTTCATTCTCACTTTCTTCTTCATTCTCCTTTTATCCTCTCTCTCTCTCTCTCTCTCTCTCTCTCTCTCTCTCTCTCTCTCTCTCTCTCTCTCTCTCTCTCTCTCTCTCTCTTTCTCTCAGATGCAGATGTTAGAGGAATATGGGAAAGAGGGTCCCATTCGAGGCATCTTCCTAGCTGAGTTCCACCACATAGCCGGCCCCAAGATCATGCACCAACATCCTGAAGGCTGCATCAGCAAGGAGGTGTGTGGTGTGGTGTGGTGTGGTGTGGTGTGGTGTTTGGCGTTGTGTGGTGTGTGGTTGTCTTCCTCTATAAATATTTGATAGTCATAATTTCTGAAGGTGATTGTGACTTGTACAACCCCACACACCTTTCGTTCTCTCCCCAGATATTTGATGCAGTCTCAGTGTTCATCATCCCCAAGCCGCAGGTGCTGAAGCGTATTGTAACATTCAACGTCCTGGGAGTCAAGATCACAGGCTACCCCAATGAAATCCGCAGCCCAAGTTATAAGCGCAATGCTCTCATCTTCAACCTGGCCTTCGTGTGCGAGTCCTCGGCCCGCACTGTGCATTACGAGCCGGCTGTTAAGAAGTTGTCTGAATACCTGGAAAATCTTGAACTGGAGGATGGCTTCTTGTCATCACCGAGTGGCCGTGCGCGTATCCCGGCTCTCCTGCGGCAGGTGCGTGTGTGCATTTGCTTGGTTGTGGTTTTTAGGGGTGTGTTTGTGTGTTTATCAGTCGTGTCAGTTTATCAGTATTTATCAGTATCAGTTTATCAGGGTGTGTCTGTGTTGTGTGTGGTTGGGAAGGCTGTGAGCACCAACTTCATACAGGACCCATACACGTCAGTCTTGACCGAAACCAAACCAAAGTTGCTGCCTCTCGGTGAACTCCCCTCTCTCTCTCTCTCTCTCTCTCTCCCATCATTTCAACCCAAGGAAATTTAATAAATGTGATTTTTTAACAGTTAGTAATGATGGAAGGTGAAATTCTGGACATTCGAGGAGTTTTCAAAAATCCCCCTGGATGCAGATTTCGTTATCTGATTTCCGGATACGTCTGGGAAAATCCGGACATATGGCAACCCTAGTCTGTGTGTATATCTAGTTGTGGTTTTCAGGGTGTGTCTGTGTGTGTGTGTGTTCACCTAGTTATGGTTTCAGGGTGTGTTTGTGTGTGTTTATCTAGTTGTGGTTCCTGGGTGTGTTTGTGTGTGTTTATCTAGTTGTGGTTCCAGGGTGTGTTTGTGTGTGTGTTTATCTAGTTGTGGTTCCAGGGTGTTTGTGTGTGTTTGTCTAGTTGTGGTTCCAGGGTGTTTGTGTGTGTGTTCACCTAGTTGTGGTTCCAGGGTGTTTGTGTGTGTGGTTCCAGGGTGTGTTTGTGTGTGTGTTTATCTAGTTGTGGTTCCAGGGTGTGTTTGTGTTTGTGTTCACCTAGTTGTGGTTTCCAGGGCCTGAGCTACACTAGTGAGATTCTGTTTACATGTCTATATATTTTTTGCTCCTCTGTGCACACTTGTCTCCAAAACTGTCTCCTCTTTTAGTCCATTACAAACATCAGTGTGTCTTTGTGGAAAACTGCCCTTCACTGTGTTGAGTAACCACTAAGCCACCACCAGGTACTCGTGGATCTAAACAAGAGTGGACACTGCACCGTCACCATAACCTTGGGGGGTGGCGAGGGGGAGCGGCGGCCCAGCCAACTGATGCGGCACAACACCACAGATGGCAGCACCCCTCCCCAGCGGCGCCTCAGCCTCTACAGTGACCAGCGGCCGTCTGAGGCGACCTTCAGGGGCTACAGGAAGTCATCCGTGTCTGAAGCCAAGAGCCGCAGGAGGTCGTCTGACAGCACCACCACCTCTGTCCTGCATCTCAAGGTTGTAGTGTTGTTTTTAGTGTTTGTTTTGTATGTATGTGTGTTTGTGTATGTGTGTATGTGTGTTTTTTTTATCATTTATTCATCACAGAACACCCACACTATTCCTCATAACACAGCACCACCACAGCATCATCAGAAACACACACAACACCACTCAGACACTCCCAGCCACTTCAGATTGTGACCCTCAGCCTCCCCCAGGTGGTGAGGCTGTGGCCCGACCCCCTGCAGGTTGAGGATCACCACGTTCCGGTCCTCATCTCGGAAAGGGTGTATAGCCGGGGGGACCACTGGGATCTTACTACGCAACAGATTCTTCCCTACATTGATGGGTTCTCACATGTTGCCAAGATTGCTGCTGCGGCTGATGTCGATAATAATTTAGTGAAGGTTTGTTTGTGTTAGTGTTTACTTGAATGCATTACTATTTTCAATGTTACTAATATGCTACAGTGCAAGTCTCGTTATAAATACACTGTCTTATGGAAAAACACACACACACATACACACGCACGCACGCATTGCCACACTTCCAAACACCACCACGACTACATTTCCGCCACAGAATGAACACTAACCACCCTGAACACACTACCACATAAAAAAAAAAAATAAATAAAACCACATTTCAACACAGTATCACAAACACAATACTTACAACATTTCCAGACACCACAAACACACCATGACTGCCCCCACCATCCCCCCAAAAAAAAGAAGAAAAAAAACTACCACATTTCAGTACACCACACACATAGCACCACACCACATCACATCTCCAAACACCACAGGCACTGCAAACACCACCAAGACACACCCAATGCATTTATTACCATTGCTGTCATTGTTGTTGTGCTGGAGTTCAAACCGTACCCCTTTACAGGCGTGCGTGGAGAACCTTCTTTACTACGAGCAAGTGCGCCTGCTGCCGATCTTTCAGTATTCCAATGTGTACGTGGTGACCTCTGGCATCCGGCACCTTTACGAGGACCCAGAACTGCAGGAGGAGTGCCGAAGGACAGTCAGCAAGCACTGTGCCTCCAGACCGCAGCTGTGCCAGATACTAGAGATTTACTGCAGGTTAGACTGTGGTGGCTGACTTTGGGAGTATATCAGTTTGTTGGTTATTTTTTTACTTTGTTAGTCCGTCTTCCCAGCAGCACAACATTACAGCATTAATTCATTCAGTATCACTAACCCCATGCCTCACCTTTGCAGCATGACATATGGGGTCAGCGTGCGAGGCTTGTGCATCCGTTACAACCCACAGGTCCTTAACATTGACGAACGGAGGCTGGTGCAGTTCGGCCTGACAAACAAGCTGATCCGGCGTCTGCACCAGTACCCCCTCCTGGTGCCGCCCGAGGACCCACACCACACCCCCAGCAAGCACAATGCCATCCACGCCCTCTGCAGCGGCCAGCATAACTTTGACGAGATCTGCTGCCGCCTCGGACTGACTTTCAAAGAGCTCAGTGATATCGTAGAGAGAGATCCCAACATCCGAGTGCTGTGGAAGTGATCTGTGGGGTCCTGTGGGGCTGTGGCTGTGGTAGGGGGAAGGTAAGGTGTGTGGGTAAGGAAGGAAGAGATGGTTGTGTAGTGCTGTGATGTGTGAAGTCAGGTTTGGGTGTTGGAGGGAGGGTGTACTGTGGTGGAAGTGATGTGATGGGTGATGGAGGGAGGGTTTGCTGTGGTGGAAGTGACATGAGGGGTCCTGTGGCTGTGGTGTGGGAAGGTAAGGTTTGTGGGAGTGAGGGAAGGGCTGTGTGATGCTGTGTTGGGTGAGGGAGGGAGAGATAGATGTGTGGTGCTGTGATGGGGGGTGAGAGATGAGACAAGGGTTGTGTGTAATACATTCTGAGTTCCTATACTTGTGATATAAATAGTGGCACATTATTTCAAGGTTCTCAAGCGTAGACTGGTCAAATCCCGAATAACTTGATCAGAACCGGAGACATAAATAAAACACAAAGCCTACAAATGATCTCTTTCTTTGTTTCATTGCAGCTTTACATATTTGTCAGTGTATTTTGACAGAGGGAGAGAAAAAGAGAAAGAGAGAGAGTGTTAGAGACATAATTAAGGTAAAAGTGGAAGGAGGAGGAGCAGATAATGAAAAGAGGAAGACCAACATTATAAAGTCACTAACTGAGCAAACAAATGTACATGAACACAAACAACAAACAATTCCTGCTGAGTGGATGAGTGACACACATAACACAAGACACAACAGCCATTGACTTAATGAAAAATGGCTCAACCTTTTGAATTAGAAAAATATGTTGACTTATCAGTTATAAAAATGGCTTTGGACGAACAACCTTTTAAGTTAGCGTAGAAAAATATGTATATTTATCGACATTGTGAAAAATGGCTCTGAACAGACGACGTTAATTACCTTTGAGAAATAACTATCTATCAATATTATAAAAGTGCATTAGGAGAGACAAACATTCAAAACACCAAGTAGAAAACGAAAGAATTTAGACACTCCTGGCCACACCCTGAATGCAAAGAGAAGCATCACAACCCCTCTAGCTTTACACAATAAACACAACACCAAAGACACCCACAAAAAAATTAAAAATTCACCGTTTGATACTGGCTAACCTGTATATTCACCCATGTATACACAAACACCCAAACATTTACCCGAACACACACACACACGCACACCCTAGTACACTGACCTCACTATGTACAGCCGTCACAAGTTACATACTAACATTTACTAACCCTACCCTTGTTTTCTAATTTTCTTCCCTTAATCCCTGATCTGGCGGGGGTCTGAGGTTTGGCAACGTGTGGGTGGACTTGTCAGGGCTTCAGGACTTCAGGGTAAGGGACAGAATGTGGGTGAATACAGGATATTTGGAGTTTTCATTCACTTTTGTCTAAACATACCTGAGATTCTTGTTGAAGGTAAATTAATAGGGGATTGTAAGAATGGGATATAATAATTTAATCTACAGAACCTTAAGATTTCATTCAAGATGGATAACGTCAAGATAGGCATGTGTTGGAAGCAGACATCCTATTTGCACTAATAATTTGAACTATAGAGCCTTAAGATTTCATTACAGATAGCTAAGGTGAAGATAAACTGTTGTCTTTTGTGCTAAATTGCTGTCTTTTGTGCTAAACTGCTGTCTTTTGTGCTAAACTTGTCTTTCTGGTGATAGGGCAGTACTGGGCTGTGTGTGAGGAAGACAGTGCTAGTGTTGATCATTTGAACCATACAGCCTTACAAATGTAATCACAGGTAGCTAAAACAAAGACAGAACATTAATATCTTGATGAAAACAGACCATAGAAATTTAATTAAAGATAGCCAAGGTTATGATAAAGCATCTTTCCAACAACAGGGCACAGTACAGTAGAGACGTCACAGTATCTGCCCTTGTAACCTGAACATAACCAAACTTAATGACAGATAGGATAAAACACTAATACCTTACCAACGACTGGCAGAACACCTTTTTTGAGACATAATATAGAGTCTGACATGAAGATCTAAGCACAAGATAAGGCACAGATCCCCATACTATTGATAAACACCCCAAATGTCAGCTTAGAATATAGTCCTGTAATGGGTGGAGTCTGTGATGCTGTATTGAATCAAGGACCCACTTTTCAGAAACATGGGTCACCTGGATTCGCCTCCTCCTGCCCAGGGTGTTGTGGGAGCCATCACCGCCGCCCACCACCAGCTTGGCATTACGCACGCTGGGCACCACAGAGGCACCACACAGCTCCAGCAGCTCCTGTGTGGTGGAGAGATGCATTTAGTCATAGTTTGTTAGGTACTGGCTGTGAGGAGATACATTTAGTCATAGTTTCTTAGGTACTGGCTGTGAGGAGATGCATTTAGTCAGTTTGTTAGGTACTGGCTGTGTTGTGTTGTGTTGATTGTTGATGTATTGCGAGGATGTTGTCTTTTTGTGAGTTGTGGTTGGGTAGTGGGTGGTGTGTTAAGTTGAAATAATTTGATGAGTTATAAAATGTTCTTTCCCCTTATCTTCTTTGTCCTCCTTTTCTTCCTCTCTCATGCTGTTTATTTTCTCTTTTCTGTTCTTCCTCTTTCCCCTCCTGCTGTTCTTCCTTCTCTCCATACTCCTCTCTCCTCCTGTTCTTCTTTCTTCTCCTTTCTTCCTCACCTTTCTCCTCCTATTTCTCCTCAATATTCACATCTAACCTAGCCTCACCTAACCAAACCTCACATAAGCTTTACTCTTCCTCCCCAGACACTCCTTACCTTGAGCTGGGCTGCTGGGGGGGAGCTGCCATCCAGCACACACACCCCCCCCACCTTGGAGAACAGAGTGTGTTGGTACGAACTGCCCTGTGCCTCACGTTGCTGCCGACATGCCTGTTAGGGCCAGTTAGTGTTAAGTTAAGGTTTTTTTTAGGGAGTGTGGTGAACTTAATGGTAAATACATAAGGTTAAGATAAGAATATAAACCTGTCTTATCTGAGAATATGTTAAAGAAATGTTATTGTTGAAGTTAGATTAGGTTAGGTTAATTTTTTTCTATATTTGAGTTGTTTTTTTTTTTTATTTATTTATTTATTTATTTTTTTGCTGTGGTGTGGTTAGTCTGCGGTGGTTTTGTATTGCTGGGCTTAGGTTAGTTTTTTCTTTCTTTTTTTTTAATTGAGGGGTGGGTGAAGTGTCAGTTTAGGGTCGTTTTGTTTTTTGTTTTTTTGGCGTTGGGTTGCGTTGCATTTTGATAATGTTGGTGCTTGTTGTTATTATTATTATTATTATTGTTGTTGTTGTTGTTGTTGTTGTTGTTGTTGTTGTGTTTAATTAATTTTAGTCATCATTATTTTTCTTTCTTTTTCTCATGAATCTATTTTTTGTTAGTTCGTTCGTTCGTTTGTTAGCCCATAATTATTACTGATATTATTCTCTTTACGTACGGATGCTTAAAAAATGTTCTTGTATTGCCATTATCATTGATCAAGATTCCTTTAAATGTTTGTTTGTTTTTCTTGCTTTTTTATCTGCTGTCATTGCTCAATTATTCCACTGCACATAATAGGAAATTTTATAGTGTATATATTTTCTTATGTAAATGTAACAATGCCTATAATTTTCTATAAATATATATGAAACTGCTCTAGTCAGACACACAAGTACTTTCATTGACCTCTGCACAGTGCAGCATCTGTCCAAAGCTTCGCTGTCTCACCATGATGATTTTCAAGGGCCACAGAGATGATTAACTGGGTTTTCAAGAGTGCTTTTCCAGTCAATAACGTAAAAATCTCATTAATCTGTCACTGAAATTGTAAAAACACTATTCAAAACCTGTGTAGCTTCAACGAGAGCCCTTTGAAAGCAGTCAGGATGCATTGCAGAGAGGTTTCAGAACACAGATCTAATTATTGTTACTGTGGGGACAAAGAGACTTGAAATTTGAGAGAGCATAACAGAAAAAAAGTTGAGGAAGGAGGCAGATCTTAAAACTGACATATACACAGGGACAAAGAAAACCACAGAACACAGATCTAATTATTGTTACTGTGGTGACAAAGAAACTTGAAATTTGAGAGAATACCAAAAAAAAGTTGAGGAAGGAGGCAAATCTCAAAACTGAGTGAGGATGAAACAATCACACATAAACAGAGGCACAGAAAACCACATACAACCCACAACTGACACATTAAAGTAACAGAAATATAGAAACACAATCCTGCAGTGTAGCCAAGACCCTGGGAGCATAGCCAAGCAGTATAGCCACACTCCAGCACCTCCAATTCCAAAGATGATAAGTTTAAAAGGAAAAAAATAAAATATAGATGAAAGAACAGGGCATATCAGTGTAGCCAAGACCTTAGGAACAGCTAAATAACACAGGAAAGGCCCCAGCACAGTAGCCAGCCGCCAGCACCTCACCTTGGCTCCCGGGGCAAAGGACGTCAACTCAAAGGGTTCCTCAGGGGCCCATGCATTGCCCTCCAGAGACCGATACACCCATGACACATCCAGTACCCAGCAGCCCCTTGCGATGCCCAGTAGCAGGTTGAGGGTGCGTCTCTGCTCCCCGCACACCACATGGGAGGTTTGTTGGTCCACGCCCTCTCCCACGTGGTACCCTCCCAGCTTCCGAATGATTGGTATTACGGTTCTCTTGTCGCTGCCGGATGGTTGGGTGTTAGTGGATGGCTGGCTGGCTGGCTGGTTGGTTGCTCACTCACTCTCTCTCTCTCTGTTTTTATTTGCTTATCTATCTATTTTCTGTCTATTTCTGTCTGTTTATCAATTTGTTTTCTCATCTTTATTTGCTTTTTTGTCTTACCTGTCTTTCTGCCTGCCTGTCTTGCTTTCCTGTGTTTGTCTACCTGTCTATTTGTCCAGCAGGAAAAGAAAGGGAGATCTGAGGAAAGGTTTACAAATGCAGTGGAGGAAGACAAGCTTGTAATGTGGACTGGGAGAAATGGTTGGGTGGAGCATGACAGTGGGAGAAAAGGTTATGTGGAGTGTGATAAGACGGAAAGTGGTAATTGTTTGTGGAGTGACAGAAATGGTAGTGATAGTGGTGATAGTTGGCCGTTGGAGATTGAAATCGTTAGTAGGTTTAAAAATAGAATGAGAGAGAACAAAATTATAGCATTACTGTTTTATTACCTACACAACCTCAACACGAAACATAAATAAAAGAAACATTGAAAAACTTTAAGGTAAATCATGACGTACAAATGTTCCTGTCCTAAAACAATCATTGGCAACTCATTCTTAAGTCTAAATTTACTTGTGTCTTGAAAAATGCTTAAAAGGAACAACAATAATCTCTCTCTCGTGCATCTGTGTCTTTCCCCATGTGTGTGTCTCTCTTTCTTCTTGTCCATCTCTCTCTATTTCTTCATATGGGTGTGTCTTTCTCTCTCTTCATGTGTTTGGGTGTCTTACTCCTGATCTCTCTCTCTCTCTCTGTCTTTGTGCATCTCAGTCTCTCTTTCTCCTTGTTCATCTCCCTCTATTTCTTCATGTGGGTGTGTCTTTCTCTCTCTCTCTCTTCATATGTTTGTGTGTCTAACTCTCCATCTCTCTCTCTCTCTCTTTCTCTCCCTCTCTCTCTGCCCAGCTTTCCCCCAGTCGACCACACAACAGCAACAGAAGACACAGCAAAGCCTCACCTGGAGTGCAGACTAGTGAGACACATGGAAGAGGAAGAGGAACCAGAGGAGGATGAGGAGGAGAACCGGCTAGGGGGGCAGCTCTTCCTCTTCCCGCAGCCTTTCCTGACACTCCCCCGGGGCTTGGGACGGCCGGCCACCATCTTGAATTCCTCTGTGGACCGCCGAGAGCGTGGCAGCATAACAATACGCTCTTCGCCAAACACGCTGTCATCGCCAGAGCTTTCCTTATGTTTCTGTGTGTCTGACCTGCTTGAACTGCTACGGCCTGCCCTGCTAGACTCACTCGTCCCAGTCGTCCCACTCCCTGAAGTGCTGGGGGCTGTGGAGGCTGAGACGGCATTGGTTGAGTTTGTGTCGTTTGTGTTCCTCTGCGCAAACAATTCACGGCTTAAACGCTTCCTCTTTGTCTTCCTATCTTGAGGGTGCAGGAGGTGGTCGTAGGGTCCCTTGCATTTGTCCTTTGGGGTGGCAGGGGTGATGAGGTCCTGCGAGGGCACTATCTCGTCGTCCAGGGTCATGAGGCGTCGGCGGCCCCTCTGGGAGCAGCTGATCTGGGTGCTGGGAAATGCAATCTGTGATGCTGGGATGGTCTCTATGGTTGAGCTGGTCTTGGTGCTGTTGTTCTCTTTCTTGTTTTCAGGTGTGGGTTCTTCTCTTGGGACTAATGATGCAGGGTCTGGTTTGGTCTTGGCTGTGGTCTCTTCTACAAGGTTTAAATTTGCTTTGGTAATGTTCTTCTTGTTGTTTTTGGGTGCAGTTTCTTCAGCCGCTAAAGGTGTGGGGCTCTGGTCAGTCTTGCTACTGTTTTTCTTGTTACCTCGTCTCATCTCCCATTCCTCGCCCTCGCTGAACCCCTCACTCTCCGGCAGCCTTGCCCTGAGCCTCACAGACTGCCTCCTCCTGGCCACAACCGGAGTCTCCACCATAGATCCACTACTGCTTGAGTCCACTGATCCAAAACAACCACTTCCTCTGCTTCTAGGTGTCCCGCCTTGCCCCTCAGCCTTTGTACAGCTGCTGGTAAGTCTTCTGGGTAATGCAAACTCGTCCTGACTTGCTCCTGATGAATCAGCGAAGGGTACCGGCAACTCACAACTCATCACCTCATTTCTATCAAGTCTTACTGGTAGTGACTCCAATGACTCGCCATGGCTTAGTCCAGGCCTTCTTGGTGGAACTGACTCATTGGGTGCCTCCTCTGTGAGTTGCCTGGGCAGTGAGTTGCCTTCACAAGTCACCACCTCCACGCTGAGTCTCCGTGGCAAGGACATGTTGTTCTCACTCCCCATCTCTGAACTTGCCCGCCTGGAGAACGAGTCGCTTTCCTCCAGACGTAACTTTAAGCTGTCCTGGCCTCCATCTAGGCTGTCTGAGGCATCCCCCGTCCCACTTGCCCTGCCTCCTCCAGCCTCTGATGACACTGCCTCCGCCACAAGCTCCTGACTCGCCACCTTCCTCTTGCTGGCCTCCTGACGTAACATGAACCTGTGGGAGTGAAGTTTTTGGTGAAAGCAAATACAGGAAGATAAAAAAGCATTCAATATGATTGCAAACATTAAATAACTGTCTATGTGCCAGGCAAGCAATCCCACACACAAGGCGGCCCAGACAAGGCACCACACACTGACACACACACACACACACACACACAACACTAATTTGAAAAACTGCAACATTCATCCTTCCTCTTACTTCTTAAAGAGTCTCTTGGCCAGCGGAGTGCAAATACCATCCTCATCTTCCTCTTCTTCCTCCTCCTCCTCCTCCCCACAGGACCCAGACGAGCTCCCTTTCAAGTGAGGGGAGAGTAGGTGTCTGATGCTGTACAGTGGAGAGTTGACATCCTGGCGAGGGAAGATGGGTAAGGGGAGGAAATGAGGGAACAGTGATGGCAGATATGGAAGAGGGGCATGGAAAATAAGGAGTGGAGTGAGGAGAGGAAACGAGAGGAATTAAAAGAATGAAGGGAAGATAAGAGAGCATAGAGGAGTGAAGGTTGAAGAGATGGAATAGAGAAGACAGAGAAGGGACGGATGAAACAGCAAGGAGTGGAGGACAGAGCGGAATGATGGGAGAGGTGGAAATGAGAGTGAGAGAAAAACAAGCAAGTGGAGTTAATTACTGTATCCACCTCTTAAAATACAGATACTGATAGTTCACTTGTCCGTTCTTGTATCTAGGGTGAAAGCATGTTGGGAGGAGAAAATAAGAACATAAGAAATAAGGGAAGCTATAAGAAGTGACCAGGCTTACACGTGGCAGTCCCTGAATGAAATATACCTACCTATTTCCACCTATCATCCCCATCCATAAACCTGTCTAATCTTATCTTAAAGCTCCCTAATGTCTCAGCACTAACAACATGATTAATGAGCTCGTTCAACATAGGAAAGACCAACAGCACTTCTACATAGATCTCTCTCTAGTACTGAATATATATTTCATTTTTGTTTGTCCCACCTCACTTCCTTGTATAGATAAAAGAGAGTGAGAAGAGAGAGAGAATATAAAGAAATGGGGACTTGATTTCTGTACCCATCTCTCTCCCTCTCTCTCTCTCAAAACACTGCTTTCTAGTATGGTAGATGAAAGGAGGCAAAAAAATAAGAAAACAATGGAAAAAAACAGGACTTCATTTTTTTATCCACCTCCTTGTACTCTCTCCCTGTCCCTCGCCGCCTCACCTCCCTCAGAAGTCTGTGGCGCGGTGTGCAGTATCCGGGGGGAATGGGGTCAGTGGGGGGCGTGGCAGCAGGAGCAGGAGCATTTCTCTTCCGCCGTCGCATCCTCGCCTCCGCCAACTTCAGGTCTTCCTCGATGTTCTTCACGTGCATTGACCGCTGTGTGTGTGTGTGGGGGCAGGGAAATACGCTATGTTAGACTGTCTTTTTATATTAGCACACATATTACACATTTTTAGCACATAAATTTTATAATGTGTGTTATTTTTATCTTTGGAGTTAGAAAATATTATATAAATGTCAATACTACATAGGAAACAAAAGCTACATGGACAGTACATCAGTTAGTAATGGAAGTGGACAGATAATAGTTTGTTGTACCATTAATTTGTTGATGATAAAGGAGAGTCGAGTTTTCATATCTATTCAGTTATTTTCTCAAGCAAGAGGACCACTGGCTAAGGAAAATGACAGCCAAAAAGGATTATACTGAACTACTGCAGAACCTCAAGACAAATAACCTGTTGGACTTTATATCATGGGAAAAGAAGAATGGGAACTGAAATTATAGTGACAATGATGATGATAAATTTGCCCCCCCCCACCACCACCACCACCACCACCACCACCACTAACCCTAAATTTCTTGGGGATATGGATGTCGGATGAGTAAGTCTCCATGGATGTGCTGGGGTACTTGCTCTCCGGTGCCCGGCTGAGGGAGACCCTGCAAGCCTCCACCCACAGTGTAGACAGGATGTGTAGCCCCCGCTCCCTGGCTCGGAGGAACATTGCCTGGGGATGTCAGGTGATGTGGTGATTTGGTGATGAGAACTTGCAAGATGAGAGAGAGTAAAGCAAACAGACATTTAAATCAAGGAACAATTAGACATCACAAAACCAGGAGAGTGAGAATGAATAACGCAAACACACATGCACGCACACACACCTTCGATCCGTCCCTGAATATAACATGGGTGGTGTTTCGAGTGAGCCTAGCTTCCACCTTAGCCCCTAAAGTCCCCAGTTGCTCCTTGATGACTGCCGATCTGTTCTCTCCATCCACTCGCACCTCCACATAAGCCACCACACCTGTCGGGAACGTGAGAATAAGAAAAAAATCCGGAATCAAAAAAAAAATTATAGACTAAAAAGAAAATTAAATACACATGACAAGATAAACTACAATTATCATCAGAAAAAAATAAATAAATAAATAAAATAAAAAAAATCTGACTACTTACCTTTATCATCATTATCAACAACAACAACAATGCTCACCCTTCAGAACACAACTTGGGTCCTTCGCAGAACCAGCAGAACCAGAAGAACCGTCCTTCCTCTGTGGCGTGGAGTGAAGAACCAGAGGAAGGCAATCAGGTCCTCCAAGCTCCTCCCCTCTCCTAGTTCTCGGTGGCACCTCCTTCAATTCCTTAACCATTTTTTGCGTTGCTGTTGTGTTGAACTTCCTCAGCTGCAGCAGGGGGCTTTTACGTGTCTGTAGGTGCCTCAAAGCGTCCTCTGAGGTGCCTGTAGGAGTGGCAGTAGCAGCAGTAGTAGTAGTGGTCTGTCTGTCACCTTCCATCTCTGGCCGTTCTCTACAGTGTACTGGGGTTAACTGCAAATCCTCGTCATTGAACAGTATTGTGGCGTTGCAGTCCTCTGCTGTGGTGGTGGTGGTGGTGGTGGTAGTGGTGGTGGTAGCAGTGGTGGTGGTAGTGGTACACTCTCTACTCCCCCTGTCCCTCATCCAAGATTTCCGTGGTGTTCCCAGCACAGAGGTCCTGCCCTGCCTGGCCCTGCTGCTTGTGGATGCCTGTTGTGGGTCCCTCCTTGTCACCTCTGGGGTGGTAGGGGCCGCTCGTGGTGTGCTGTGTGTGCTGGACCGCCGCCTGGCCCTGGCACTCTCCTCCTCCTGCTGGATGTGGCTGAGCTTGGCGGCAAGGAAGTCCCTGTCGTTGAGGTCTGAGGGCACAATGATGTTGGCCATGGATCTACGCTTGCGGCTGTTCTGAGGTGTCCCCAGGGCCGGCAGCACCTTGGACCACAGCCGCTGCTCCTTGGGGGTCAACTGGCTCTCCACTGTGTCATTGTCTGAGGACGCTGTACTCCCGTCCTCCCCCTGTGAAAAGTCAGACTCCAGGAATGACAGTATCTTTCGTCGTCGCAATTTTACTGCCGCCAGGGGATTACTTGTGCTGCCCTCAGGACCTCCCCCAGGACTGTCCAGCATCCCAGACTCCCCCATCAGATCTTCAGGGGTCTCCAGCACCATGGTCACCCTAGAAGTGTCTGTCAGGGACTTGGGGGTGTTGGTGGGGGTGTCCGGCACCACCCTGGAGGAGCCACGGTGCCCCTGGGGGAGGAGGAAGGAGTATGGCTTGAGGGGTTGCTCTCCCCACCTTTCAGGAGGTGACCCTGGGGTGGTGGGGTCCTTGTTCCTCTTCATCCCGTGCCTCAGTGCCCTGGGGAGGTGGTTGAGTTAAGCAAGTTTATGCAAGAGTTAGCCAGGACTTTCAATCTTCCTTCTCCCTGCCTGCTTCTGTATTTCCTCCTTACTAAACACAGGAAGGTGGGGAAACTCTAACTTGTTAAAAGAAATGTATGAAAAAAGGCAGAATCCTGGCGAACAAGGAAAAAAAAGAAAGTTTACTATTTACCACATAGACATTACACATTACATAACACCTCCCCACAGCTCCACACACCACTGACCTTCACCCCCTTGTCACCTCAGAGCAGAGTGTGTGTTAGGGTGCCTGCCAGCAGTCCCCGCGGCTCCATCACGGCAACACTTCCCAGCTAATGTTTGAAGTTTGAACGCCTGTGACTCCCGCCCTGCATCAGCTGATTGCTCTTGATTGGCGCTCTTCTCCCCTTTCCTCTCTCCCTTGTGTCCGCCTTGCCATCGGAGCCAGTCCAGAGCTGCCGTTTTATAAGATGATAGTGACGTTAAATTTCCGCCGTTTTCTATTGAGGTTTTCTAATGAGGTGATGATAACTGTTGTAAAAATACTTTCAGTTACTTCATAATACGTTTACTGGATAGCATACATGATAAATGCATTTCACATAAATGTACATTTGCATCCTTCAGGAGATAAACATATCACGCAGGGAAGCCACAATTTCTGATTGGGGCAGAGCAAACATGGTATTGTTCAATGCCTCAAAAACTCAATTCCTCCATCTATCAACTCGACACAACCTTCCAGACAACTATCCCCTCTTCTTCAATGACACTCAACTGTCCCCCTCTTCTACACTGAACATCCTCGGTCTGTCCTTTACTTATAATCTGAACTGGAAACTTCACATCTCATGTCTAGCTAAAACAGCTTCTATGAAGTGTTCTGAGACGTCTCCGCCAGTTTTTCTCACCCCCTCAGCTGCTCTGTACAAGGGCCTTATCCGTCCATGTATGGAGTATGCTTCACATGTCTGGGGGGTTCCACTCATACTGCTCTTCTAGACAGGGTGGAATCAAAAGCTTGTGAAAAGTTGTGAAAAGGATGCTTGAGCAGTGGGGCCCTCTTCAGATGTTCTTTACTGAATTAAATTATCGACAGACGAAAACTTGTGGTCCGTGAGTTCCTGATGCTAGAGCAGGTGTATTTGGGTGCACCTGTCTTAAAAACAATAACAGACAATCCAGAATTAAGCAAGCAAAAAAAGGAAATGTATGAGTTTCGCTTCCACTGCAGATTATTTTTGATAGTAGCAGCAGAACAGATCAGGAAGAGATTTAATTTCGGAGATGAAGTCCTTTCAAGAATGCATATGCTGGAGCCAGACAGTGTTCTAGGCATCCAGGGCAAAGTGCAAGAGCAAAGTTTGGTGCCCCTCGCGACACACCTTCCCCGAATCATTGCCCAGGATGATTCTACCCTCCAGCAACTGGACGATGAGTGGAGGAGGCTTGCCGTAGAAGATCTGCCTGAATCCATTACCAACATGGCGAAAAAAAAGTGGACAAAAGCAATTACAACCAGCCTGATAAATTTTGGTGTGCCATAAAAACTCTGGAGGATAGTGATGGAAACCCAGAGTTTAAGCTTGTTTCAGACTTTTCTCTAGGATGTCTTTCTTTGCCTCATGCTAATGGTGACTGTGAGCGCTGCTTCTCTAGTGTAAACCGTGTGAAAACAAAAGACTGTACGACCTTCAAGCCATCAGTCAAAGTCAATGATAAAAAAAAACATGACATCAAGAGTGCTATATTCCTCCAATGAAGAGAGGTGCCGCGGCTGCTGACGACGTGCCGGATGTATATATAGAAGAACAAGACCAGTAATCTCCTACATAGTAAGTAAACAACTTAACGAAGTGGCCTGTAGTTTTTCTCCAATTATTAATGATATGTATTTAGGAAAGTGTTTTGTTTGTTAAGGGCATTGTTGGTT
The DNA here is from genome assembly GCF_035594125.1 of Scylla paramamosain. Lineage (NCBI taxonomy): Eukaryota > Metazoa > Arthropoda > Malacostraca > Decapoda > Portunidae > Scylla > Scylla paramamosain. Next base: position 407,246 of record NC_087197.1, on the reverse strand, counting down.
TTTTCATTACACACACACACACACCTTTCTCTCTCTCTCTCTCTCTCTCTCTCTCTCTCTCTCTCTCTCTCTCTCTCTCTCTATATATATATATATATATATATATATTCTCTCTCTCTCTCTCTCTCTCTCTCTCTCTCTCTCTCTCTCTCTCTCTCTCTCTCTCTGTGTATATATATGTATATATATATATATATATATATATATATATATATATATATATATATATATATATATATATATATATATATATATATATATATATATATATATATATATATATATATATATATATATATATATATATATATATATATATATTTCTCTCTCTCTCTCTCTCTCTCTCTCTCTCTCTCTCTCTCTCTCTCTCTCTCTCTCTCTCTCTCTCTCTCTCTTCTCTCTCTCTCTCTCTCTCTCTCTCTCTCTCTCTCTCTCTCTCTCTCTCTCTCTCTCTCTCTCTCTCTCTCTCTCTCTCTCTCTCTCTCTCTCTCTCTCTCTCTCTCTATATATATATATATATATATATATATATATATATATATATATATATATATATATATATAAAACCTAAATTCTGCTGTATTTGGAAAGTGGCAGTTTTGCATAATATTTGGAATAATTACATATGTTCGATAACTTTAGCAGAAGTACAATAATTTCAAACTGTATAGTACGATAATATAGCCAAAACAATCTGGCAACGCTGCCAGTGCAGTCAGTGTGTCGCGTCTATGAGTGGTGTTAGTGCGCGTCCGTTTCAACTCCCAGCCTCACGGACTTTGTTTTTTTTTTTGTGTAACCACGCCTACACAGTGGCTGCCAAGGCTTACCCATGAGTTAAACCTTCTTTAGTTGGTAATGAGGAAGGCGTGGGCTCTAGCAGTGGACACCCTAAGGCAGCAGTGGGTGAAAACAAGCAAAATAAAGAAAAGTTTGGCTGTGAGGTGTTAGACAGCCAGCCATAGTGAAGAGGAGGCAGGACCACCACCATCACCACCACAGGGAAGGTAAGGTCAGGAAGTGTTAGAATAAATTTAGGTAACTTAACGTAACTTTTTAATGAATAAATTTAGGTAACTTAACGTAACTTTTTAATGAATAAATTTAGGTAACTTAACGTAACTTTTTAATGAATAACTGAACAATCCACGGTTTTAACTAATTTTAACGCATCTCACCTAACCTCCAGCACAATATATCCCTATGTCAGCCTCGTCTCGTTGCTAAAAACCGTAAAATTTAACTTAATGAAAATGTAAACAATCTGGGTCGTCTCTATTTATCTGCCATTATCTATCTTATCTGTGAGTGTTTTAAACCAATACTGTCGCAAAGCGGAGCCACATGACCTAGCTTTGATATCCGCTCGTCAGATATACCTGCCATTACTTAGTTTAAGTTTGGCGAGGGTTTAAATTAGTGAGAAGGGTTGGTCGTCCCCTCCCCTGGCCCCCGACCGCCATCTTGGATAAGGCTCCCCTGCCCCCTCGGTTCCAATATTATTTTCCTTGATTTCCGAAGTATTTTATTTCGGCTTGTAGCTAAGATTTTATGGTTTGTAAAAATATTTCATTGTTTTTTAAGTTATTTGAGCGCGTGTGTTGCGTGAAAAGTGGTGATTTTGGCGTTGTTTTTGTGTAAATAAGAGGGCCGTTTTCGGCGTATTTTTTTACGGTCCCATAACTAGATTTTTTATTTCAGCCTGTACTAGGTTCTTATTAGTTTTAAAAAATAGTTGGTGTTTTTTTAAGTGTGTTGCCGTCCCGCTCATTGAAATGCGTGCACCGTACACTTGTTTTTATTCGTGTTCAACTTCCAATAATGTTGAATTATTTTTTAGGTAGATTTTTTATTTGTGCTTGTAGCTCACTTTAAATGGTTTTAGAAAATAGTTCAGATTTTTTAAAGTGTTTTCCGTTATGTTTAAGCCAGAATGGGTGGACATTTGAACGATTTTAAATGGGGTGAAAGTTCCAACAGTTTCCAGATACTTCTTTTTAAATATCTTTAATACTACTGCGTTTTGAAATGTGTTGTTATTTTTGGCCTTAGTTAAAATGTGTGGCAAGTCTGAATTTATAAAGCATTCCTGTCTAGCTGCGTTTTTTAGAGGGGTCATTTTCAAAATGAAATACGTACGTACGTAAATAACGGCCGCTGTGACGTCATCAACCCCCAGCCGTGACGTCACAAGCCCCCCCAACCGTGACGTTATCAGAGTGGTACCTTCCCTAACTCCCTTCCAGTCCCTCCCAGTAAATATTCAGTGTTTTTTTCAAGGTATTTCAAGGTGTGTGTGTGTAATAATAAATAATAATAATAATGTGTGTGTGTGTGTGTGTGTGTGTGTGTGTGTGTGTGTGTGTGTGTGTGTGTTGCCTTATTTTTCGTTGTACAGATGGTGGTGCAGTGTGTGTTGCCTTATTTTTCGTTGTACAGATGGTGATGCAGTGTGTGTTGCTTTGTCTTTCGTTGTACAGATTGTTATGCAGTGTGTGTGTGTGTGTGTGTGTGTGTGTGTGTGTGTGTGTGTGTTGCCTTATCTTTCGTTGTACAGATGGTGATGCAGTGTGTGTGTGTGTGTGTGTGTTGCCTTGTCTTTCGTTGTACAGATGGTGATGCAGTGTGTGTGTGTGTGTGTGTGTTGCCTTGTCTTTCGTTGTACAGATGGTGATGCAGTGTGTGTGTGTGTGTGTGTGTTGCCTTATCTTTCGTTGTACATATGCTCTCTCTCTCGCTATAATGTTATTTTGTAAGAAATTGAGACCGAGAACTTGTTCGCAGTTCTTACGGTCATGCCTACCTCATCAATAAACGTGTCAGGGAGAACTGCCTTTCCTCGACCCTACGATGATGGGTGTGATCAGTAAAACAGATCACCTGAGAGCCAATTGATGCCCAGCCGATGCGGCTACAGTATGTGTGTGTGTGTGTGTGTGTGTGTGTATTGCCTTGTCTTTCGTTGTACATATGCTTATGCAGTGTGTGTGTGTGTGTGTGTGTGTGTGTGTGTGTGTGTGTGTGTTGCCTTGTCTTTCGTTGTACATATGCTCTCTCTCTCTCTCTCTCTCTCTCTCTCTCTCTCTCTCTCTCTCTCTCTCTCTCTCTCTCTCCTCTCTCTCTCTCTCTCTCTCTCTCTCTCTCTCTCTATATATATATATATATATATATATATATATATATATATATATATATATATATATATATATATATATAAATATATATATATATATATATATATATATATATATATATATATATATATATATATATATATATATATATATATATATATATATATATATATATATATATAACCTAAATTCTGCTGTATTTGGAAAGTGGCAGTTTTGCATAATATTTGGAATAATTACATATGTACGATAATTTTACCAGAAGTACAATAATTTCAACCTGTGTAGTACGATAATATGGCCAAAACAATCTGGCAACTCTGGTGTCTATCCGTTTTAGCTGACGAATTTCCGTCAAACGGCAGCACTGAGAGCCACCTTCATTCTGGAGCCGTATTCTTCAAAGTTATGGCATATGTCATAACTATGGCAGATGCGTATCATAGTTTAGAAAATCTATCATAAGTCGTATATCATAAGTTATGACATGACCAACACCGTCTATCATAGCGGTCTGCTACAACAGCAATCAGGAAACAGAGTCATACAGTATCTGTCACACCACTAGTTCCTAGGTAACAAAGAGAATGCCTACAGGGCCTAAACAATATCTTCTGGTGAGTTTGGCATCACCGAGTTAATTCAATACGTCCTATTTGCGTAGATAATTCCAGAGCTGATGTTGGGCGGCTATATTGTGGCTGTGTGGAGCATTTGTCGTTAACCGTTAGAACAGAGTGGGCCCCAGTCTTAGCATCCCGCGCGGATTTATGACAGACGCGCAGTTTATGACAAGAATGAGCCAACTGGCCCTCGTTATGACACGTTTCATAGCCAAGACTCGCTAGGACAGCTTCGTAAACACGGGCCTTCCATTTGATCCAGTTGTTCCTTTCCCCTTAGACTCGAAACATTACCAGCTGAGCATTGGAAGTACAGGAAAACGCCGTGTGCCGCTCCTCATTCTGTTTTTGATTGAGATCGATTGATTTTTATGTATGGGACGAGCACTGACCAATGACAACAAAAGTAAGATGAAGAAAAAGAAGGGCCCAGTGTGGTAGCATTCCCCAGTCAGGAATTAATGATCAATAGGCCAGTGGATAGGACAGTATCAAATATCACATGTTTTATACACAAACTACTTATTACTTAACGTTTTATTCCTCCATATACAAACACGGGGACTTCTCTGGTTTTACATAAATACAATTAGAAATGCAATACAAAAGGTTGTAATGGTTTGATACACACGTCACCACTGGGGTATTATTGTTATGTCCACGGGGAATCAAGTTAACCTATGAATGGCCAAGTGTACACACCTAACACTACTATGTACAGCACTGGCAGACCCTCACAACATGCTATGCTGCGACACCTGCAGTCCTTGACACACTGACGCCAGGCTTGCCTACACACACACACACACACACACACACACACACACACACACACACACACACACACACACACACACACACACACACCAAAAAATAATCTTCACAATTGATTTTCAAGCAAATAACGATTTTCGATAAAAGATTTGTAAAGCTCTATAATGATAATTCACGAAATACTGAACATCATAATTTGCAACTTAGAAAATATATTTTGTTAAAATCATGACAACAATAATAATAATTATTATTAGAACAGCTTTGTCACAAGTTTGCCTTTCTAATCCTAAAAAATCCTGAAAAGAGAAACGTAGGAAAACATTACTGAGAATAGCTGGTCACTCCTGACACAATGACAAACACACACCTTTAAAGTAATGATCAGGCACACAGATACAAAGATGACTACAATCTCATTTGCAGTGAATCACACTTATGTAAGCACACACACACACACACACACACACACACACACACACACACACACACACACACACACACACACACACACACACACACACACACACCATAAACATCAAAACATGTGATAATATGGGTGGGGAAAAAAACAAATGAGGAAAATAAATCGCATTCATAGAATGAGAAGGATGAGGAGGAGGAGAAGAGGCTGTAGATTTTTGAAAGAAGAAATTCATAATGTAACATTTACATAAACATTTTTTTAGGAGCACAAATTGAGTTTATGATAGAGAAGCAGTGAACCAGCTGTGTGGAAGAATGTGTCACTGATGGCATGGAGGTGGTCCGCTGTGTGTGTGTGTGTGTGTGTGTGTGTGTGTGTGTGTGTGTGTGTGTGTGTGTGTGTGTGTGTGTGTGTGTGTGTGTGTGTGTGTGTGGTGCTTCAGTCTGCAGTGCTCACACACAACATAGCAGGAGAACCAAGATGAACACAGAGTTTGTTCTTTTAATCAAGCCCAAACTTTCCGGCTATGCTTATGTACGTGACGATGTTCTGAAGAGATGAGGAGGTTAAGTCAATTCAGCCGTGCAGTTCAACGTTTCCACCTCGTCTTGATCAGAAGTTTCAGTTGCTGGCCACCTTCACCACAGCAGTTCATTCAAGCCTGCAGCGGTGAAGAAAACGCACCTCAAGCCATTGAGAACCATCTGGTGTGCTCATACAGTCGTGGAAAGGCTTGGCTGGACAGGGTGACTTGGTTAAGACAGCCACAAGAGATGTACCATTCTAAGATGAGCAACCCAGGCACAACTATCAGCTGCCAACACAGTGCATGGCCTGGCTGGTTTCCTGTGGCACAGTGAGGGGTGGGCTGGCTGCTGTGCGTGGCGTGCTGAGCCTTGACAAGCTTCCTGTTAGCAATGCAGGGAGCTTCACTTCTCCCTCCTTCACCTTGCAACTATACAGCCGGGCACTGCACATTATTAAGACAAAAGAAAATAATGTGACTGAAATTTCTGTGTGTGTGTGTGTGTGTGTGTGTGTGTGTGTGTGTGTGTGTGTGTGTGTGTGTGTGTGTGTGTGTTGGTGCTCCGTTTTTCATTCGTGATGGCTGGAATCATTTCGTTGTCGACATATTGCTATAACTAACGATCAGGCATGTTTACAGCTATCCCACGAGGGTATGGCTGGGCCGCAGAGCCTCCTGGAGTGACAGAGAGGCAGCAGCAGTGTGAGCTCCCCTGTTGGTGGGTTGTGACAGGAGTGACATAAATGCTCACACCAGGAAGGCGCTTACAACACAAGGCTCCTGTACAATAAAGCCTTAAGAAAAACATCAGGGAAAGTTTAAATCTACAGCTACAACTGGGAGACTAAAACTCAAGGAATAGAAGAGAAGGCTAACCTATAAAATTCCTAGTATAAAAAACTATAGAAAATTGAAACTAAAAAATAAGCCTACCTAAACAGGAGGTATAACTGACACAACAAGGAAAATTTTTTTATAAACCCTGGAGAGAGAGAGAGAGAGAGAGAGAGAGAGAGAGAGAGAGAGAGAGAGAGAGAGAGAGAGAGAGAGAGAGAGAGAGAGAGAGAGAGAAAATAAATGAAATCAGACCAAAAAATGAAACTTCCAGAGTAAGAAAACTTCGTAAAGCCTACTGGAAACACATCACTAAAGCTCGGCGGCCTACAGCTGGAAATTCTGCACGGAGGAAGCATAGTGGGCACGATAGGGGGAATTCTTGGAGCGGGCCGTGTGGTGGGAGAACTCTGAGAAGCGATCGTGGTCTGGGTGGGGCATGAGCATCACTGGCTGAAGGTTGAGGGACTTTCGGGAGCCGGCCAGACTGCCAGCGTCACCCACGAAACCGGTGTTCATTTGGCCTGTGCAGGAGAGAGGTAGTGATGAGAACGTAATAAGGGTTGGTGCAGGAAGCCATCGGGCCAGCGTCACCCACATAACCAGTGTTCATTTGACCTGTGCAGGGAAGAGGTGGAGGGATAAGAATGTAATAAGGGTTGATGCAAGAAGCCATCAGGCCTACACATGGTGGTCCCTGGATTAAATACAAGAACACAAGGGTTGGTGCAGGAAGCCGTCAGAATGATATGTTGTTGTCTCAGTACAAAACCTGCCTGCCTGTTTCCATCTGTCAACCACATCCTTCAATCTGTGTAGTGTTTTAAAGGTCCCTATTGACTCAGCACTAACAGCCTGATTACTGAGTCTATTCCATTCATCCACCACTCTGTTTGAGAACTAATTCCCTCCTATCTCTTTCTTAAAT